>NC_050198.1:49570777-49673691 GCF_004126475.2 Phyllostomus discolor
GTTCTTTCTTTCTTTCTTTCTTTCTTTCTTTCCTCCTTCCTTCCCTCCTTCCTTCCTTCCTTCCCTCCTTCCTTCCTTCCTTCCTTCCTTCCTTCCTTCCTTCCTTCCTTCCTTCCTTTCTTTCCTTCTTTCTTTTTTCTTTTTCTTCTTTTCTTTTTTTTTCATGTAGCTGTCCAGCTCTCCTAACACTATTTGTTGAAGAGGCCATTTTTGTGCTGATGCTCACTTTGTCAAATATTAATTCATCGTAGAGACTTGGGTTTATTTCTGAGCCCTCTATTCTATTCTATTGGTTTATGTGTCTGTTCTTATGCCAGTAGCAGGCTGTTTTGATTACAGTGGCTTGTAATACAGTTTGATATCAGGTATTGTGCCCCCTGCTTTGTTCTGCTTTCTCAAAATTGTTGCAGCTATTTGGAGTCATTTATAGTTCCATATAAATTTCTGAAATGTTTGTTCTATATCTGTGAAATATGTCATTGATACTGTAAAAAGGATTGCCTTGAATCTATATATTGCTGTGGGTAGTATGGACATTTTGATGATGTTAATTCTTCTGATCCATGAACATGGTATATGTTTCCATTTGTTTGTGTTTTCCTTAATTTCTTTCTTCAGCGTTGTGTAATTTTCTGAGCACAAGCCTTTTACCTCCTTGGCTAGGTGTATTCCTAGGTATTTTTTTTCTGTTGGTTTATCAAATTAGTTTTTATCCTTATTTCTGTTAATGGTATTTCATTGTTGGTATACAAAAATACCTTTGATTTCTGAATACTGACTTTGAATCCCACTATTTTGCCAAATTCATTTATTAGGTAAAGCAAATTTTTGGTGGAGTTTACAGGATTTTCCATGTACACTATCACGTCATCTCCAAAAATGACAGTTTTGTTTCCATTTTTCCAATTTGGATGATTTTTATTTCCTTCTCTTATCTGATTACTGTGGCTAGGATTTCCAATACTATGTTGAATAGGAGTGGTGAAAGTGGGCATCCTTGTTTTGTTCCTGATCCTAGTGGGAAAGCTCTAAGTTTTTGCCCATTGAGTATGATGTTGGCTATAGGTCTCTCATATATGGCCTTTATTATGTAGAAAAAGGCTCCCTCAATTCTAAATTTTCTGAGTGTTTTTGTCATAAATGGGTACGATACCTTATCAAATGTTTTTTCTGCATGCGTTGATATGATCATGTGATTTTTGTCTTCTTTTATGTTATGCATTACATTTATTGATTTGTGAATATTGTTCCACCCTTGCATCCTTGGGATGAATCCCACTTGGTCATGGTATATTATTTTTTTAATATATTGCTGGATATATAGTTTGCCAATATTTTCTTGAGGATTTTATCATCTATGTTCATCAGTGGCATTGGCCTGTAGTTTCCTCTCTTGGTTGTGTCTTTTTCTGGCTTTGTGATGAGGAGGATGCTTACTTCATTAAAAAAGTTTGGGAGTCTTTTGTCTTCTTGAATTTTTGTAATAGTCTGTGAAGGGTAGTGGTCAGCTCCTCCTTAAATGCTTTGTAGAATTCTCCTGTGAAACCTTCCAGTCCAGGTTTTTTTTGTGTCAGGAGTTTTTTTATTACTGGTTCAATTTCATCTCTTGTTATTGGTCTGTTCAGGCTTTCTGCTTCTTCTTCACTGAGTACTGGAAGATTATATTTTTCTAGAAATTTGTCCATTTCACCTAGGTTTTCAAATTTCTTGGCCTACAGTTCTTCATAGTAATTTCTTACAATCTTTTGTATTTCTGTGGTATCAATTTTAAGTTCTCCTCTTTCATTTTCAATTTTGTTTATTTGGATCCTCTCTCTTTTTTCTTGATGAGTCTGATTAACGTCTTGTTGATTTTGTTTATCTTTTCAAAGAACTGACTCCTGGATTTATCGATCCTTAGAATGTACTTTTAGTCTCCATGTTGTTTAATTCTGCTCTCACTTTGGTTATTTCCTTCCTTCTACTTGCTCTGGACTATCTTTGTTGTTGTTCCTCAAGTTCTTGTAGATATAGGGTTAGGATGTTTATTTGAAATGTTTATATATATATATATATATATATATATATATATATATATATGGAGGCCTGTATCACTATGAACTATCCTCACTGGACTGCCTTGTCTGTGTTCCATAAGTGCGAGGTTGTTGTGGGTTCATTTTCATTTGTTTCTAGAAACTCTTTGATTTATTCCTTGATCTTGTTCTTGACACACTCATTGTTCAATAGCATGTCACTCAATCTCCATGAGTTTGAGTGTTTTGATTTTTTTCTTTCAGGTTGGTTTCTATTTTCAGTCCCTTGTGGTCAGAGGAAATGTTTGATATGATTTCAATTTTCTTGAACTTGTTGAGGCTTGTTTTGTGTCCTATCATGTGGTCTGTCTTTGAAAATATCCCATGTGCATTAGAAAAGAATGTGTGTTTCATTACTTTTGGATAAAAGGCTCTCTCTATATATCAGTTAAATCCATTTGTTCTAGGACATTGTTCAATGCTGCAATATCTTTGTTCATATTTTGTTTGGAAATCCTACTCATCTTTGAAAGTCATGTGCTAAAATTTCCTTCTATAATTGTGTTGCCGTCAATATCTTTCTTGAAGTCCTCCAAGATTTTCTTTATGTATTTGGGTGCTCCTATGTTGGGTGCATATATATTTTGATGTTTATGTCTTCTTGACGGACTGTTCCCTTGAATATTATGAATTAGCCTTCTGACCTCCTTTTATGGCCCCTTTTTTGAAGTCTATTGTTTTTGATATGTGTATTGCTACTCCCACTTTTTTTCCCTGTCCATTCCTTTGGAAATTTTGTTTCTAGCCCTTCACTTTGTTTCTGTAGGTCTTCTCTTCTGAGGTGGGTGTGTTATAGGCAACATATGTGTGGGTCATGCTTTCTTATCCATTCAGCTATCCCATGTTTTTTGATTGGATCACTTGACCCATTTACATTTAAGGTTATTATTGATAGATACTTATTCATTGCCATTTTTATACCTGTGTTCTTTTCTCTCTCAATATTCTTCTTCCTTTTCTGAAAGCATTCCCTTTAGAATACTTTGCAGACCTGGTTTGGTGGAGATGTATTCTTTTAGAGTTCCTTTGTCTGGAAAACTCCTTATTTGGCCTTCCATTTTAATTGAGAGTCTTGCTGGGTAGAGTAGTCTTGCTTGCAGGCCTTTGGTTTTCATTACTTGGATAATTTTTTTTTTCATTCTCTTCTGCTTTGGAGCATTTCCATTGAGAAGTCAGCTGCTAGTCTTATCAGGCCTCCTTGGGATGTTACTTCTTGTTTCTCCCTTACTGCCTTTAATATTCTCTCTTCATCTTGGAATCTTGCCATTTTAATTATGATGTGTCTTGAAGTTGTCCTCTTTGGTTTCCTGTTTATTTTTTGAATTTTTGTGTAGCCATTTGATTTTATTTTATATTTTTATTAATTTATTATTGTTCAATTACAGTTGTCTTCATTTTGCCCCCACCAGTCTCCTCCCAGCCAAACCCACCTCTCTCTCTTGCTTCTACCCTCCCCCTAGGTTTTGTCCATGTGATCTCGTCTTTAACTGGAAGGTAGTCAACAAAAGAAAACAAACAAACACAATATAACCAGAGACACTGAAATTAAGAACCATCTAACAATAGCCAGAGGGGAGCAGAAGGGACATTGAGGGGAAAGTTTTTCAGGAACTACTATAAAGGACACATGGTTTTCTTTTGATTGGGACTCTCTGTGTTTCTTGGATTTGTGTGACTTTTTCTCTCATCAAATTAGGGAAGTTTTCCAACATTACTTTTTGAAACAGATTTTCTATCCTTTGCTCTTCTTCTTCTCCTTCTGGTATCCTTATTATATGGATATTATTATGTTTCATGTTGTCTTGCAGTTCCTGTAACATCTCTTTGTTCTTTCTGAGTCTCTTTTCCTTTTCTTGCTCTTTCTGGGTATTTTTTTCTGCCTTGTTCTCCATCTTGATGATCTGATCCTCTGCTTCATCTACCCTGCTTATAATTCCTGCTAGTGTGTTTTTAATTAATTCCTAGATTTCATTGTTCATTTCTTCCTGGTTTTTGTTTATAGTTTCTATTTTAAGAAAAAATAATAAGCCTCCTGCTGATTTTAAACCCGTTCCTTGAGTTCTACTGGCCTTCCTAGATGCCACAGGAAAAGGGGGGCTAAGCTTCACTTTTCTCCCTTCCTATGCTTTTGAAAGGATAGGGACCAGAGAAGAATATTCTGGGCCAGAATATTCACAGTTGCCCAACCTCCAGCTCAGGTCCCCCCTAAGCTGCCAGGTTCAAATCAGCCACTCAGTCTCTGGGAGCACAGTGCGTGTCAAGTTTGGGCACGCTTTTCAACTCAGCCATGCAGTCTCAGGCACACAGCTCCAGTCAAGTTTGGGCATGAGGTTCCACTTATCCACTCAGTCTCTTGGTGTGCACAGCTCAAATCACCCTCAGGGTGATCCAGGTGCTGCTCTGCTTGAGAATTCCCCACAAAGAAGCTGCCAGCTGCTCTCAATGAGCACACAACCTCTCATGCAGCCCAAGTTTCCAACCAGTCTGGAGACTATTCAAGTCAGGGCCCAACAAGGCTCCTCCCTTCTCCAGTTGTCACCTGACACCTCAATTTCTCTGTTGTCTGCATCTGCAGTCCCAGTGGATGTGTACCACCTCTGTGTGTCTCCCACTTTGTCTTTATTCCCCCCAGCGACTTCCAGCATCCAGGACCTCCTGGTCCTTTGTTGTCCTCCCTGCTCTGGTATGAGTGGGAGCTGGTGATCTAACTCTCCTCCCTGTATCCTGCAGCAGGTGCTGGGCTGGTGGCCACAGCAGCCTAGGTCCCTGTGCAGATTCCAGGGGCCTTACTGTCCCAGGGCAATCCATTCACTGTCTGTTTTTCAAAGTCCTCTACAATTTTTGGCCACCAAACTTTATATAAGCTGGGATTCTATTGGCTGTTTACTCTGTTCCTCAGAAGATTGGTTAGGCATTCTAAATAGGCACAGGGAGAACTGGGTTCAGCTCCCACCTACCTCACTGCCATCTTGCACACCAATTTCTAAAGTATATTGTATTGATTATGCTATTACAGTTGTTCCATTTTTTTCTCCCTTTCATCCCCTTCCTTCCTGCACCATGCCCCTCACTCTCCAGTACTCCACCCCCACAATTCATGCCCATGGGTCTTACACATATGTTCTCTGGCTTCTCCATTTCCTATACTATTTAACCTCCCTTTGACTACTTTGTGTCTACATATTGTGCTTCTTATTCCCTGTACTCTTTCCCCCATTGTCCCCTTCCTCTCCCCACTGATAACCCTCCATGCAGTCTCCATTTCAGTTATTCTGTTGCTGCTCTAATTGTTTGCTTAGGTTTTTTTTTTTTTTTTTTAGATTCAGTTGTTGATAGTTGTGGGTTTGTTGTCATTTTACTGTTTATAGTTTTGATCTTCTTGTTTTTCTTAGATAAGTCCTTTTAACATTTCATATAATAAGGTCCTAGTGGTGGTGAACTCCTTTAATTAACCTTATCTGAGAAACACTTTATCTGCCCTTCCATTCTTAGTGATAGCTTTGCTGGATAGAGTAATCTTGGATGCAGGTCCTTTCTTGCCTTTCATGATTTTGAATACTTCTGTCCATCCCCTTCTTGCCTGTAAGTTTTCCCTTGAGAAATCAGCTGATAGCCTTATGGGAATTACTTTATAGGTGACTCTCTCCTTTCCTCTTGCTGCTTTTAAGATTCTCTCATTTTTGATCTTGCATAACTTAATTATGGTATGCTTTGGTGTGGTCCTACTTGTGTTCAATTTCTTTGGGACCCTTGGACTTCCTGGATTTCCTGGAAGTCTATTTCTTTTGCCAGATTCTAGAATTTTTCCTTCATTATTTGTTCAAGTAAGTTCTCAATATCTTGCTCTTCTTCTTCTCCTTCTGGCACTCGCATGATTTGTATATTGGTACATTTAAAGTTGTACCACAGTCTTATAGTTGCCTCTTCATTTTTTTGCATTCTGGTTTTTTTCATTCTGTTCCAGTGGGATGCCTATTTTTTTCCCTTTCATTCCAAATCACTGATCTGAGTCCCAGTTTCATTCCCTTCACTGTTGGTTCCTTGTATATTTTCCTTTATTTCACCTTATGTAGCCTTCATTTCTTCCTTCATGTTGTGACTGACCTCAGCCAGTTCTGTGAGCATTCTGTGTACCAGTGCTTTGAATTCTGTATCAGAGAGTTTGGTTGTCTTCTTGTCACTTAGTTCTTTTTCTAGAGCTTTGATCTATTCTTTCGTTTGGGCCACATTTCTTTCTTTTGGCACACCTGTTACATCCAAGGGGCAGAGCCTTATGTATTCACCAGGGTGGGACAACTCTCTGTGCTTCTTTGTAGCACTGTTTGTGAGGGAGGGGTCAGAGAAGGAACAATGCCATTTGCTCTGTTCTCATCCCATTTTCCAATTTTCCATCACTTCCCTCACTTCCCACAAGCATTTCATGCCTTTTAGGTGTGGATTTGCAGCCAGGTGTTTTTTGTTTCTCATTTTAGGGCACTGTGGGTCTCTCCAATGTACTATTCTGTGAGACTGGGAGTTGCTCCCACCACCACATTTCCCAAAGGTCTTTATCTCAAACTGTGGTTTTGAGTCCTTAGTTGCCTACATTGGAACCCTGTTTTTTGCAGTCCATCTTGCTTCCCCACTTTCTCCCAGGCTTTTCTGTGCATGAATGTGGGATTGTCTGTGTGGTCCACCAGTCACTGCCTTGCCTGGTGCTCCTGCTGCCACCTTGCAGTGTTGTCTCTGACCCTCTGCCCATCTCCACCCCTCCTACTTCTGGTTGAATGTCTCTTTAATTCCTTAGTTGTTGGACTTCCGTGAAAATGTTTTTTTCACAGTTCCAGTTGTTCTTGCTTTTAAATTCATTTTTTTTCTTTTGGTTGTGCAAGGAAGTGAAGCATTTCTGCCTACTATTCCATCTTGGCCCCTTCCAAAATTATTAACTCTTTTAATCCTCCCAACAACTCTATTGAGTATGGTACCATTTTTATACCTGTATTAAAGAAGAGGAAACAAGCAAAGAGCAGTCAAGGAACTTGCCCATGGTAACACATAGCTGGCAAGTAGCAGCTCTTGCAGTACAACCCAGGTGGTATAGAACCATTGTTTCCTAGTGCTCTATTCTGCTTCTAGTTCAGTTTAATAGTTAGAATAGCCTTCATAAATGGTGTGGGACTACCCTTAATCTCCAAAGTCTACACTATAATAAGGTATGAAGGATGGTGTAAGTTTGGAAGATCAGGGACTATATTGCAGTCTGAAAATAATACAATTACATTTCTTATAACTACTCTCTTTAAATTGACTCCATACTACAAAGTTTTCTATGGCAATGCTATGGATTGTTTTGCATACTCAGAGTCATGCTGAGATACTGTGATACAATAATAAAAACATGGCCTTTGGAGTCAAACAAATCTGGGTTTTGGTCTCAAGTCTGTCTTTATTAGCTGTGTGACCTTGGAGTAGTACTTAAGTAGTACTTAACCTTTCTGAATTAAAAACAAAATCACTTTAATTTTAACCAGCTCTCATTTACTCCATACTTTGTAGGTGTCATAAACATTTTATCAGCATTACCTCATTTAAAACTCATGGAAACCCCACAGGCTATGAATTATTATCCTGATTTTCCAGATGAGGAACTAGTCTTAGGTCAAATTATTAGTTGGTAGTAAAATAAGGATTCTAGTCTTGAGTTGAGGTTATGCTCCTGTGATATCCTGATATTTTTACTCAGCCAGTTTGCCAGAATTAAGACTCAGTGAAATTTAGGAGAACATTAAAAATATTCTTAGCTGACAACAAATAATTTACCATTCTACTGCAATTTTACACAAATTAAAAGAGGACAAATACAGAGTAGCTAAGTGAATAAGAAAACACCATCCATATATAACCTGTCTCCAAGAGACCCACTTCAGAATGAAAGATACACACAAACTAAAAGTATAGGGATGGAAAGATATATTTCATGCAAATGGAAAGGAAAAAAGCTGGGATATCAATGCTTATATCTGAAAAAATATTTTATTTATTTTTCAAAATATCTTATTTTTAGAGAAGGGAAAGGAAAAAGAGAGGGAGAGAAACATCCACTGTGTGTTGCCTCTCATGCACCACCTCCTGGGGACCTGGCCTGCAACCCAGGCATGTTCCCTAAACAGGGAATTGAATTAGCAACCCTTTGGTTCTCAGGCTGGCACTCAATTCATTGAGCCACACCAGCCAGAGTGGCAAAATAGATTTTAAAATGAAGACTATAGGAAGGGGAAAAGAAAGAAAGTACATAATGATAAAGGGAACAACCCAACAATAGGATATAACTCTAGTAAATATTTAGGCACTCAACATAAGAGCACCCAACTAGGTAAAGGAAGTCTTGATGGACATAAAGGAAGATATAGACAGAAATACAGTGTTACTAGGGGACTTTAACACCAATTGACATCAATGGAGAGATCTTTCAGACAGAAAATCAAGAAGGTGACAGCAGCTTTAAATGACACACTAGATCAAATGGTTTAATTGATATCTTCAGAACATTTCACACCAAATCAGCAGAACATATTTCTTTTCAAGTGCACATAGAAAATTTCTTAGAATAGAACATGCATTAAGACACAAAACAAGTATCAAAGAATTTAAGATTGAAAACATATTAAGCATCTTTTTCTGACCATAACACTATGAAACTAGAAGTAAATCATAAGAAAATTGAGATAAAGATTTCTCTTCAGCTAGTCTTGAGTTGGTTATTTAGTTTTATTTTTCTATATTTTAGTTGTAATTCCAGTTTGGTCCAGGAAAGAGCTTTGACTTAAGAGAGAGAGGGAGAGGGAGAAAGGGAGAGAGAGAGAGCGCAACATCGATAGGTTACCTCCTATATGCATGCACATAGGGGGAAAATACATGTGGATCAAAACTGTGATGAAAGAATTGAGTACACGACCTTTCAGTTTATGGGATAACACTCCAAACAACTGAGCCACACTGCTTAAGACCATTTCTAACTTCCTTAAAAGTGGAAGCTGTGAACACCAGGATACCTGCTCTAAGAGGAAAACCACGAACAAAGGAATCACCAACAGACAACAGAAGAAGGTAAAGGAGAGAGTGGAAGCCACGCTAACCTCAATCCAGGAACTATCTGGAAATACAGCTAAACCACAGAGAAATTATCCAGAACAAACAACTGAACAAGAGAAAGAGAGAATCCTCAAAATCTTGTACACATGGGAGAACCAACTTCAACACAACCTGCCCAGACCAGCACAATAAATTACAAGAAGTGGTGGACAGAGTGACCCTCAGTTAACTGGCTGGTGGGAAAGATCCACCAAAGAAAGACCCAACAACAATCAAAACACAAAGACATACACAGAGCCAACATAAATGACAGCCCAAGATCAGACAGCTCAGGATATGAAGGAGATGGCACCACTGAATCTCACAGGTATTCTAACATAGAAGTTCACACCATAAACCCAGGGAGTCAGAACAGGTTAATTTAAGAAGCTGAGGCTAACAAGAAGAGTCTCATAAACAATGGGAAGACAAAGAAACAACCCCCAAATGAAAGGAAAGGAGGAAGCCTCAGAAAGAATGCAAAACAAAATAGAGGCAAGCCAACTATCAGACATTGAGTTCAAAGCACTGGTTATTAGTAAGTTCAATGAGCTCACACACAATAACTAGAAACTACAGGGAAACTACAATGAATGCACTGCGAACTATATCAACAAGAAAAAGGAAATAGAAACTATCAGCAAGGGCCAGGAGGAAATGAAGAATACAACTTCTGAACTGCAGAACACAGTGTAAGGAATAAAAAGCAGGCTGGGTGAAGCAGAATATAGGATCAGTGAGCTGGAGGACAAGGTAGAAAAAAACATCCAGAAACAGCAAGGAAAAAGAAAGAGGCTCAAAAAGAATTAGGAGGGATTAGGGAAATGCAGGACAATATGAAACATAATAGCATCCATATAATAGGGATACAAGAACAAGAAGAAGTAGAACATGGGATAGAAAACCTGTTTGAAAAAGTAATGATGGAAAAATTTCCAAATTGATGAGAGAGAAAGTCACACAAATCCAGGAAATCCAGAGAGTCCCAATCAAGAGGAACCCAAAGAGGCCCACCTCAAGACACATCATAATTAAAATGGCAAAATTCCAAGACAAAGAGAGAATCTTAAAGGCAGCAAGGAAGAAACAGAAAGTAACATACAAGGGAGCCCCAGTAAGGTTAACAGCTGACTTCTCAATGAAAAAACTCCAAGGCAGAAGAGAATGCCAAGAGATATTCTGAGTAATGAGAACCAGAGGCCTGAAACTAAGGCTACTTTACACAGCAAGGCTCTCAATCAAGATAGAAGGCCAAATGAGGAGCTTCCAAGACAAAAGAAGTCTAAAAGAATATACCTCCACCAAACCAGCTCTGCAAGAGGTGCTAAAGGGACTGCTTTAAGGAAAGGAAGGAAAAGAGAGAGAGAGAGGGAGGAACACAGGTACAAAAATGGCAATAAAAATACCTATCAATAATAACCTTATATGTAAATGGTTTACATCCTCGAATGAAAAGACACAGAATAGCTGAATGGATAAGAAAGCTTGACCCACACATATGCTTCCTAAAAGAGACCCACTTGAGAACAAAGGACCTACACAGACAGAAAGTGAAGGGCTGGAAACAAATTTTCCAAGCAAATGGACAGGGGAAAAAAGCCCAGGTAGCAATACAACTATTGGACTAAACAGACTTCAAAAAAGGCCATGAAGAAAGACCCACAAGGTCTCGTCATAATACTCAAGGGAAGACCCCACCAGGAAGACATAAATATTGCAAATATATACACACCCAACATAGGAGAACCCAAATACATACAGAAAACCTTGGAGGACATCAAGAAAGATATTGACAGCAACACAATTACAGTAGGGGATTTTAACATTCCACTGAAAAAAAAATGGGCAGATCTTCCAAACAAAATGTCAACAAAAATATTGTGGCATTGAACAATTCCCTAGATGAAATGAACTTAACTGGAATATACATAGAGAGCCTTTCATCACAAAGAAGCTGAATACACATTCTTTTCAAAAGTGCATGGAACATTTTCAAAGGTAGACCACATGATAGGACACAAAACAAGCCTCAACAAATTCAAAAAAATTAAAATAATATCAAAGATTTTCTCTGACTAAAAGGCACTGGAACTTGAAATCAACCACAAAGATAAAAAGACAACAAACTCAAAATCATGGAGATTGAATAGCACGCTATTAAACAATGAATGGGTCAAGAAAGAAATTAGGGAAGAAAACAAAAAGTTTCTGGAAACAAATTAAAAGGAATTCACAATAACCCAAAACTTATGGGACACTGGGAAGGCAGTCCTGAGAGGGAAGTTCATGGTGATATAGGCCTACCTAAAAAAGATAGAAACATTTCAAGCAAACAACCTAACCCTAGGCCTACAAGAACTTGAGGAACAACAACAAAGACAGCCCAGAGCAAGTAGAAGAAAGGAAATAACCAAGTTCACAGCAGAATTAAAAGACATAGAAACTAAAAGCACAATTCTAAGGATCAATGAATCCAGGAGCTGCTTCTTTGAAAACATAAACAAAATCAACCACCCTTTAAGCAGACTTATCAAGAAAAAGAGAGGGCCCAAATAAACACAATAAAAAATGAAAGAGGAGAGATTACAACTGATACCACAGAAATACAAATGATTGTAAGAAATTACTAGGAAGAACTATATGCCAAAAATTTTTAAAACCTATGTGAAATACACAAATTTCTGGAAATATAATCTTACACAACTCAATGAAGGAGAAGCAGAAAGCCTGAACAGACCAATGACAGCCGATGAAATTGAGGCGGTAAAGAAAAAATTCCTGAAACACAAAAGTCCTGGACCAGTAGGTTTCACAGGAGAATTGTACAAAGCATTTAAGGAAGAGCTACCCCTATCCTTCACAGACTCTTCTAAAAAATCCAAAGAGATGGGAGACTCCCAAACTCTTTTTATGAAGCCAGCATCATCCTAATCCCAACACCAGATAAAGACACAACAACAACAACAACAACAAAGAAAACTTCAGCCCAATATTACTGATGAATATAGATGCTAAAATCCTGAACAAAATATTGGCAAACCTCATTCACCAATACACTGAAAAGCTCATACCCCATGACCAAGTGAGATTCATCCCAGGGATGCAAGGGTGGTACAATATTTGCAAATCAATAAATGTAATACATCAAATAAACAAAATCAAAGACAAAAACCACATGATCACATCAATAGATGCAGAAAAAGCATGCGGTAAGGTACAGCACCCATTTTTGATAAAAACACTCAGCAAAGTGGGAATAGACGGAGCATTCCTCAAGATAATAAAGGCCATATATGAGAAACCTACAGCCAACATCATACTCAATGGGCAAAAACTAAAGTCTTTTCCACTAAAATTAGGAAGAAGACAAGACTTTTACCACTTCTATTCAACCTGGTATTGGAAGTTTTAGCCACAGCAATCTGACAAGAAAAGGAAATAAAAGGCATCTAAATTGGAAAGGAGGAAAGAAAGCGGTCATTGTTTGCAGGTGACATGACATTGTAAATAGAAAATTCTATAGACTATGCCAAAAAAATTGTTTGACCTTATAAACAAATTTGGCAAAACAGTGGGATATAAACTCAATAACCAGATATCAAAGGCATTTTTGTGTAGCAACAATGAAACATCAGAGGCAGAAATCCACAAAAAAATCTCATTTGATATAGCAACAAGAAAAATAAACTACGTAGGAATAAACCTAACCAAGGAGGTAAGAGAACTGTACTCAGAAAACTACACATCACTGAAAAAAGAAATCAAGGAAGTCACAAACAAGTGGAAACATATACTATGTTCATGAATTGGAAGAATTAACATCATCAAAATGTTCATACTATCCAAAACAATGTACACATTCAATGCAATACCCATTAAAGTACCAATGACATATTTCACAGACATAGAACAAACAATTCAAAAATTTATATGGAATGACAAGTGACCCCAAATAGCTGCTGCAATTTTGTGAAAGAAAAGCAAAGTAGGAGCGATCACAATATCTGATACCAAACTGTATTACAAAGCTATTGCAATCAAAACAGCCTGGTACTGGCATAAAAACAAGTACATAAACCAATGGAAAAGAACAGAAAGCCCAGAAATAAACCCAAGTCTCTATGGTCAATTAATATTTGACAAAGGGGAGAGCAACATAAAATGGAATACAAATAGCCTCTTCAACAAATGGTGTTAGGAGAACTGCACAGCTACATGCAAAAAAAATGAAACTTGATCACCAACTTACACTATACACAAAAATAAATTCAAGGTGCATAAAAGATGTAAATATAAGCCATGACACCATTAAAGGTGTCCTAGAGGAGAACATAGGCAGGAAAATCTCACATATTCCATGCAGCAATATTTTCACTGATATATCACATAGAGCAAGGGACATAAAGGAAAGAATAAACAAATGGGATCTCATCAAAATAGAAAGGTTCTGCATGGTAAAGAAAACAGTATTACAATAAAAAGAGAACCAGCTATATGGGAAAACATTTTTGCCAATGATACCTCAGACAAGGGTTTGATCTCCAAAATATATAAAGAACTCACATGACTCCATTCTAAGAAGATAAGCAACCCAATTAAAAAATGGGCAAAGAACTTGTGCAGACACTTCTCCATGGAAAACATACAAAGGTTCCATAGACAAATGAAATGATGCTCAGTATCGCTAGGTATCAGAGAGATGCAAATTAAAACCACAATGTGATACCACCTCACACTGGTCAGAATTGCCATCATAAACAAAGCAACAAACAACAAGTGTTCAAGAGGTTGTGGAGAAAAGGGAACGCTAGTGCACTGTTGGTGGGATTGCAGACTGGTGCAACCACTATGGAAAACAGTATGGGATTTTCTCAGAAAACTAAAAATGGATCTGTCTTTTGACCCAGCAATACCACTGCTAGGATTATATCCTAAGAACCCTGAAACACCAATCCAAAAGAACCTATGCACCTCAATGTTCCTAGCAACTCAATTAACAATAGCCAAGTGCTGGAAGCAACCTATGTGCCCATCAGTATATGAATGGATAAAATTTGTGATACATTTACACAATTAAAAATTATGCACCAGGAAGAAAGAAGGAGCCCCTACCCTTTGCAACAGCCTGGATGGAACTGGAAAGCATTATGCTATATGAAATATGCCACACAGTGAAATACAAATACCATATGATCTCATGTTTAACAGAAACCTAATTAAGAAAACAAAATGACAAGGGAAACATAGCCAGAGACACTCTAATGGACAACAAACTGACAGTAAGTAGTTGGGAGGGGAGAGGTAAATAATGTTGGACAGAAGGGAAAGGGATGTAAATGGAAATGAATGGTTTTAATAACATGAATGGACAAATTTTGGGTTGTTAGTTCATTTTCATTTGTTTCTAGAAACTTTTTGATTTCTTCCTTGATCTCATTTTTGACTCGTTTGTTGCTTGCTAGCATGCGATTCAATCTCCATGAGTTTGTGTGTTTTTTAGTTTTTTCCTTGAGGTTGGTTCCTAGTTTTAATCTCTTGTGGTCAGAGAAAATGCTGATATGATTTCAATTTTCTTGAATTTGTTGAGGCTTTTTTGGTGTCTTATCATTTGATCTTTCAAAATGTTCCATGTGAGTTTAGAAGGAATATATATTTTGTTTCTTTGGGATGAAAGGCGCTCTCTCTCTCTCTCTCTCTCTCTCTCTCTCTCTCTCTCTATATATATATATATATATATATATATATATATATATATCAAAAAAGGGCCATAAAAAGAGACCCAGAAGGTCTCTATTACACACACACACACACACACACACACACACACACACACACATATATATATATATATAATTATATATATATATTATATATATATATAATCAGTGAAGTTTATTTCATCTTGGACATTGTTCAACACTGCAAACACTGCAATATCTTTGTTCATATTTTGTTTGGAAGATCTATTCATTTTTGACAGCAGGGTGTTGAAATCCCCTACTATAATTGTGTTGCTTTCAATATCTTTCTTGAAGTCCTCCAAGATTTTCTTTATATATTTGGGTACTCCTATTTTGGGTGCATATATATTTACAATGTTTATGTCTTCTTGATGGATTCTCCTCCTGAGTATTATGAAGTAACCTTCTGTGTCTCTTTTTATGGCCCTTTTTTTGAAATCTATTTTGTCTCATATGAGTATTGCTACCCTGGCTTTTTTCCCTGTCCGTTTGCTTGGAAAATTTGTTTTCAGCCCTTCACTTTCTGTCTGTGTAGGTACTTTGTTCTGAGGTGGGTCTCTTGTAGGCAGCATATGTGTGGGTCATGCTTTCTTATCCAATCAGCTATTCTGTCTTTTCACTGGAGCATTTAATCCATTTATATTTAAGGTTATTATTGATAGGTACTAATTCATTGCCATTTTTTACCACCTCTGTTCCTCTCTATCTCTCTCTTTTCCTTTCTTTCCTTAAAGCAGTCCCTTTAGCATCTCTTGCAGAGCTGGTTTGGTGGAGATGTATTCTTTTAGAGTTCTTTTGTCTGGCAAGCTCCTTGTTTGGCCTTCCATCTTAATTGAGAGCCTTGCTGTGTAATGTAGCCTCAGTTGCAGGCCTCTTGTTCTCATTACTTGAAATATTTCTTGCTATTGTCTTCTGGCTTGGAGCATTTCCATTGAGAAGTCAGCTGCTAGCCTTATCTGGGCTCCCTTGTATGTTACTTTCTGTTTCTCCCTTGCTTCCTTTAAGATTCTCTCTTTGTCTTGGAATTTTGCCATTTTAACTATGATGTGTCTTGAAGTGGGCCTACTTGGGTTCCTCTTGATTGGGACTCTCTGTGTTTCCTGGATTTGTGTGACTTTTTCTCTCATCAAATTAGGAAACTTTTCCATCATTACTTTTTCAAACAGGTTTTCTATCCCTTGCTCTTCTTCTTTTTCTGGTATCCCCATTATGCAGATATTATTATGTTTCATGTTGTCTTGCAGCTCTCTTACCACATTATGTTCTTTCTGAATCTCTTTTTCTTTTTTTGCTCCTTCTAGGTGTTTTTTTCTACCTTTTCTTCTAGCTTGCTGATTCAATCCTTTGCTTCATCCAACCTGCTTGTAAATCATTACAATGTGTTCTTTATTTCTGAAATTTTAATGTTCATTTCTTCCTAGTTTTTTATAGTTTCTCTTTCCTTTTTTATGCTGATGTAGTTCTCATTCAGTTCCTTGTCGTTGTCTCTGAGTTCCTTGAGCATCTTTATAACCGTTGTTTGCAATTCTATACCTGATTGTTTGGTTACTTCCATTTCATTTTGTTCTTTTAGTAGGGAGTCTTTCATTCCTTTTAATTGCATGTTCTTTTATTGTTTCCCCTTTTTAGATGACTCTTTCTGTTTGTTTCTGTGTTTCCTGATGTTTTGCTTTGCTATCTGTCTTTGTAGGGTGCACTTCTATGCTAGGAATTCTATGAGGTACAGTGGATGGTCTGTTTGATCTCCTTGTCTGAATGCTCTACATTTGCCCTTTCTTCTGTTTGTGTGAGCTCTCTTCTTGGACTTGGGTTTTTACCTTTTGAAGGTTCTTTTGTTGGTGGTTTTTCTCCTCCAGCAGGTATACTGATGTTCACAACCCTCACCTTCTGTTTTTCAATGTCCTCTGAAATTTTTTGCCTCCAAACTTCATATAAGCTGGAATTCTTTTGGCCATTTACTTGGTTCCTCAGAAGATTGGCTAGGTGTTCCAGCTGGGCACAGGGAGACCTGGGCTTTGCTCTCATCTACCTCACCACCATCTTCCTAAGCATAAGGAAGGTTCAGAAAGCAAGCAAACTTACAGAACTCATAAATGACAAAGCCAGGACATGGACCCAGACTTTTTTTTACCCCAAAGCCTGTTTTCCTCCTATAACATTACACTGTTTTAATATGAATGTCACTATGCCACCAATCTATTCCAGTGCAAAAGCAAGCTGCAAGGAGGACACGTAGCGAAATCATAGCAATGCTTGTGTCAGAGAAATTGTTTTTGGACTTTCATTTTTGGCATTTTGCTATTGCCTATGTGTATAATTAAAAATCCCTGTTACAAGCAAAGCAGTAATGAACACTGGAGAAGGAGAGGAAGAAAGGGAGAGGGGGAGGGAATGAGGGAGAGACAGAAATAGAGAAAGAGAATCAAGGTGTCAGGGTGATTGCTCCCTATTTATAAGAAATGTTTCAAAGATGAAGACTATGTCTCATTAAGTTGTTATGTTAATCTTGATAGTAAAATCTCAACTTTTCCTTAAATGGCAAAATATTTTGCCTTATGCTTGTTTTTCCCTAGAAGAGAATACAGTGAGTGTTTAAGAGAACCTAGCCTTACTTGTCTGAGTCAGTTTATCCATTGCACAGACTAGAGTCTCAGGATCTTATTCAGATGTTGCAATGACTAGGGTGTATACCACAGCTAGCAGCAGGGGTTTCTGGACACTAGTAAATCAGACAAGAAATTTAACAATGACCCTTGTCCATAACCCTCCAGAAGAGACACTGAGAGATTGCTTATCTTACACACACAAAGAGAAATACACGAGTAGCCTCATTCCAAAAATCTGTCCATATGTGTTTATTCTGCCTGGAATTTTATCCAAAATTCATATGTGTTTATTCTGCCTGGAATTTTATCCAAAATTCTGTCCATATGTGTTTATTCTGCCTGGAATTTTATCCAAAACATATGTGTTTATTCTGCCTGGAAGAAAGATAGCCGGGTTGAAATAATTGACTGTTTGGTAAATTTTATTAAGGAAGTTTGAGAGAGAACTTCTACAAAGCAAATTTTCTTAACATTATCAGCAGCAGCAGTAACATCATAAAAATTTGTTGTGTTTGTCATATGTGCCAAACCCTGTACTAATTGACTTACATGTTACTTAAACATCACAATTCTTGCGAAGTAGGTACTATTATTATTATCCAATTATACATAGGAAGAAGTAGAAAGACTAAAGAACTTGCTCAAGAACATACAACAACTAATTAGTAAGTATGGAGAAATCCATTCTCCCAATTTAGCCACTGATAGAGATTGTTACCTAATTGCATATGAATTCATCCTGAGAAGAGGATATTCCATCCTCAGAAGTCCACTGCCTAGATGATTTCATTTCATTTGTAAAGGGAAGACAGTGAAAACATGAGGACTTATGATTATGTTGCTGAGTCCTAGCTGTCCTTTATTGTCTGAATCACATCTGAATTTAAAATACTTGCACAATACTGTGGCACTAAGAGGTGTTTTCCACACATGGTTCTCTATGTATATCAGTTTGTTTCACCTATTCAAAAGATAAACCATCAATCATGATCCTTGACCTTGAGGCAGTTACCATCAAGACAAATGGTGATTATGTGTGAATAGGATAACTGCTTGCATGGTAAAAAAAAAATGGAAAAAGTGTTCAGATGTAACCTTATATCCACTGAAGTAAAGAAAGAACATTTTCCATAAATTGAATGTTTTGGGAGAGTGAGTATGAAAGGGGTTACTTGTTTGGAAAGTTAGTACCCAAAGAGTTTTTGTACTAACTTTTTACTTCATGGAGGTCAATTGCAGGTGCCATTTGGAAAACCAGAAAGGATGGAGTAGACATGGTGAGGAAAGATGTGAAAGAAAATCTTGGTATTTGGAATGTTGAAAGAATGCTTGAAAGAAGAAATGGAACCCTGGCTGGCGTAACCTAGTGGATTAAATGCCAGTCTGTGAACCAAAGGGTCTCTGGTTCGATTCCAAGTCAGGATACATGCCTGTGTTGCAGGCTAGGTCCCACATAGGTGGTGCATGAGGAGCAACTACACATTGATATTTATCCCCCTCTCTTTCTTCCATCTCCCTAAATAAATATAAATATAAATATAAATAAATATAAATATAAATACAATCTTTAAAAAATGAAATGGAAAGCCTGAGTATGGGCACATTCAGTGGAGAACATGTAGCTCTGAATTCACTGGATAAGCAAGAACTTGTTTTATAAAAGAGAGAAAGCATATAGAAAATGAGAAATAGTTGAGAAAATTCTCTTGCTCAGGGTTTGAGGTAGATATGGATGTCAAATGCTTCAGAATAGAAGGAAACTAATGCAGATTGTGCTGATCAATTGTATTATTGCCTTTGAATTCCTCTCCTTGCAAGCAAAAGCCATTCTCTCATATTAAAAAAAAAAAACACACAAACTAGCATTTATTGCCGACTTTCCATGTGTCAGAATCTGACTAAATCTTTTACATGTATTATCTCTTGTCATCCTCAAAACAGCTACACAAAGTACAATACCTAACAGATGGGTAATTTGAGGCCTATTAAGATTAAGTTACAAGTCCAAGTTGACACATATTATAAGTGGTTGAACACATGACTGCTTGACTCCAAAGCACACATGCTTTCCCAGATGCTCCATCTTGGGGAATGTCCCAATCTTTCCATTCTTTACAATATGAGTCAGACCCCAAGAAACTGGTATGGCTGGTGAGCATGCTGGTAACTCTAATGAGTCTTCTTTTAAACAATGTATGCAATCATTTACGATTCTACCTGCTTCTATTACTGAAATCTATTCATAATTTAGAGTAATAGTATCACTCTCCTCTCCCCACAATTAACTTCTTTACCAGGATGACCCATAAGGAGAATCATTTTTTCTTCTGGTAGAAGAATATATGACCAATAAATCAGCACACAGAAAGAGGAAGAAGGAAAAGAAATAAAAGATGCCTTCCAGCCATTAATGTTCCACTGCAAAGTTAACACATGATTTAATCCATGGCTCCCCATGAGCTACAGGAAAATGTAAACATAGATCTAGAAAATTCTGGGTACCACCCAGCCTCAGGTAACATCAATAGTAGATATGGATGAGATAGTCACAGAGAGTTCAGAAATAAACCACACATATATGAGATCTGTCCAGAAGGTATCCAGCCATGTCATATGAAAAATAGAAGCATTTACTGAAGAGGATACAAAATACAAGAAACATTGTATATAGGACAATAACACCTTAGTCTCCTTCAAAGTAGGCACCATGGGACCTCACAGTTTTCCCAATCACTACCAGCTGCCCTGTTGTATTTTCCTGAATCTCATAAATGGTCTCAAATCTCTTCCCTTTCAAAGGTGATTTTAGTTTTGGGAAAAGCAAGAAGTCACAGGGTACAAATCTGGGCTATAGGGGGCTGAGTCACCCAAGTGATTTAATGTTTTGCAAAAATACTCTGTGTGAGATCTGATGCACAAGCAAGCACATTGTCGTGATGAAGCTACCAGTCACCACTTGCCCATAACTGCAGCCTTCTGATTCACCCAAATAATTTTTGTGGAGGAATGTTCAAGCTTAACGCAAAATTTAATGCAGATTCATTGCTCTACTCACTAAGTCATTTTGAATGTGAACACCACACGGTACACATGCTCACTCAATGGCATCTACCACCTCCACTGACTAGTGCAGTGACATCATCATTGTTCATGTATGTGCATTCCAGTCCACTCTCTTTGGCTGCTATGTTACATCAATGTCATGCAAGCCATTATCATTATATTAATGATGGCTATACTTTTTCAGGACAGACCTTGTATATATAGACTGGAAGTCTGGCCTTTTATAAGTCCTTGAGATTTGAATCTAAGCAGTATCTTAGCAATTTAGGACTGAGACAAGTGCTTTTGAGATACCACCCAAATGTAGTTTCTTTCTCCAGTAAAAAAGTAATGCATTATGCATTTTCCCAGGTGGGAATTTTAACAAAGTTACTGTTAATTTGGAAAATGTAGACAAATTAGTTTTTGATAGCCCCGAGACTGGAAAAACTACCACATACGTCAGTGCCTATTTTTGATATATGATCTTAAATAACTCTCAGATACATGAGGCAATGCAGAACGTGAGGTAAGGTGGAGCTTGACATCTGCATCTGTGCCATGAGCTTCGTTTCAGCTGTCAGTTAGGATACAAGTAATTAATTCATACTGAGAACCCATTATGTGCCAGGTGTGGTGGGGATGCAGAAATGACTAGGACAAGTACCTTGCCTTTAAAAGAGTTATAGCATATCAGGGTCTATGAAATCTCTCATCATGATGATAGCTCTGATAAAAATGGTAATAGCTGCCTTTAAGGGAGCATTTACAATTTGCTCCATACTGTGTTTAATGTTTCACAAGCATTATCTCTTTTACTTCCTCCAAGAACCTCTGAACATACTGCTACACCCATTTTATAGATGAAAGACAGAGATTCAGAACCAGTAGGAAGTGAGACCATGGTCACACAAACAAGATTCACAACCAGGTTTGCCTGAATGTAAAACCTCAACTTATAACCACTGTGACATAAATGATTACACCAAAGACAGAGCTGGTAGAGAGCTCCAAAAGTCAATCAATTCAAGCATTTCTCAAAATAGAAGAATTTGGGAGTGGTGCAAGCCAATTAGAGGTCCTAAAAACAAAGAATACTGAATGGCAGTGGTGAGGGGGCCAGCACTGTGCTCTGAGAATAGATCCAGGAGCAAGGCAAGCTAGCTTTCTTAATGTACTAGCTAGGTCACTTTTTCCCAAACAATAAGGAGACTGAAATTTATGTACTTTATACAGCACTATTCAAAAAACAAATTTCAGACTTGAATTTGGCAGACAGAACCTTCTACCTCATTTATATCTATTCTTTGAACAATCACTTACTAAGCAACTGTGGGCAAAACACTGTGCTAGGGTATTTAGAAAATGTAGAGATGCATAAGACAGCCCCTGTACTCAGAGAGATTAATTTCTGAGGCAGGAGTCAACTAATGTTTTTTTTTTTTTTTTTTGAAATTATCATGATAGTAAATGATTTAGGTTTTGAGAGCCATGTATTCTCTGTCACAACTACTCAACTCTCCTATTGTAGTGTGAAATTAGCCATGGACAATAAAGATACAAATGAGTCAATAAAAAATTACTTACAGAAATAAGCAGTAGGTTGGACTTGACCTGTGGGACAGAGTTTGTCATCTCCTCTCTTAAGTTCTGGTTCTTAATCTTGGCTGCATTTTAGAATTACTTGGAAAGCTTTAAAAAATGCCAATGTCTAGCTGGGTCTCACCTCCAGAGAGTCTCATCTAATTGGTATGGCATAGGGCTTGATTCAGGACACTTAAGAAGTTCCCAGATAATTTTAATGTGTTGTTAATATTGATAACCACTGCTTGAAAAGGAAAGAGATTTGTTATTAGCACTAGTACAAAAAATGGGCCCAAGGAATGTAGAGGCAATAAACAATTGGTTTCAACTGAGGAAATTAGGTTAATCTTCCTGGAGGAGGTAGTACACAAGCTAACAAAGGAAGAAAAGAGCAATTCAGGCAATGACAAGGTGTTGCTACTATTACTACCAGCAATCATATGCCAAGTGCTTATCTAGATGCTTTCTATGCATGTAGGCACGGAATTCTCACAACATCCCTCTGAGGTAGGTAATGTTATTGTTGTCATTTTATAGAAGAAGAATCTAAGACCCAAAGGCATTGAGAAACTTCCCTTTGATCAGTCACACAGCTAGGTCACACTTCAGCTGAAGAGCCAAAGTGTCAGTGCATACACATATGGGTTGGACATGTGTCCTGCCTCCCACCTACTAGCTCTTGGTTCAGGAATAATTTCCTTAACTAGGCTAAGCCTCAATATCTTCTTCTCCATAATAGACATAATAATAAACAATCCTTAAGAGTTTTGTTGTGATAATTAAAAGAGAAAATGCACATAAATAAAAGAGCACAATGCCTGGCATGTAATAAGCGGTCAATAAACATTAGTTGTATCATCATCATCATCATCATCATCATCATCATTGGGGGAAAATAGGAAAAAACTTGTGTGAAGGAGGAAAAATGAGCTTCAGTCTTGTTTAAAGATTCCTGTTTGTCAAAACACCCCAACTTCATTTTAAGTGTAGTGGGATTTGTACTACCAATTGCAACCCAGGAAAGACAATAGTAGCCTTCAGGGAAGGGTCTACAATGACTCTTCCTTGAGGAACTGATGAGACCCCAAAGGGCCAAAAAAGTACTGGGCACCATTAAAAACACTTTTAGTAATAAAACAGAAAATATTTAAATTTATTTTGGTTCCATACCCAGAATTCTGGGTAAGATTCTAATGATTGTCCTCCACTAAAGACAGAATAGAACTGGAGAAGGTTTAGAAAGTGCATTCAGGAGAGATTACTGGCCTAGATGGTGAACATATGAAGACACATGGAAAAGATTAGGACTTTTCAGCCTGGGAAACTAATCTGGGAAGGTCATGGAGTATAGTGGCCAAAAACATGGCATTTCCTATCAAATAAACCTGGATATGAATTCTAGATCTATGATGTATTATCTTGCTAGCCTTGACAAATTACTTTAACTCTATGAATTTACTTGTTTTCATCAGTAAAATGAAAATATTAATAGTCTTCCTCAGGGGCTATTGTCAGCATTAACCTTGTCCTTGGCACTCAGTGACTGTTATAATTACTTGGAGTATTTAAAATCATATGTGAAGTTATCAGTATAAACAAAGACTCTTTCATATCATGGAACATTTCAATGGGGAAGGAGATACCTTTAACCTATATATAGGTGAAGCTAATACAATTAAGGGGAAGTCTGATTTAAATGACAGGGAGTACATCTATGGTATTCATTGATCCCAAGAAGTATCACAGACTAAAAAGAGATTTATGCCCTGGCTGGTGTGGCTCAATGGACTGAGCACCAGCCTGTGAACCAAAGGGTCACTGGTTCGATTCCCAGTCAGAGCACATGCCTGGGTTGTGGACCAGGTACCCAATAGGGGGGTACATGAGAGGCAACCACACATTGATGTTTCTCTCCCTCCCTTACTCTCTCTAAAAATAAATGAATAAAGTTAACAAAATAAAATTTAATTAAAAAACAAAATAATAAAAAGACATTTAATAAAGAATGTATACATGATAGGCTCACTAAGGAAATATTATGTTTGATATTTTTGTTAATCTTATGGTTAATGTAAAAGAGACTATGCCTGTCTTTTCACAAATGTTCCTTGGAGTCAGATTTTGGACAAAAAATTCCCTAAGGTTGATACTGTGGTTGTAGTTCTCAAATTTAAATGTCCAGCTGCTGTCTGAGTTACTCAAACTATTATTTCATTTTTAATTTTCCCATGATAATGGTAGATAAGAACCATAAGAAGCCTTCAAAGTCCTTGTGGTCTCCTGGGACTGAGTAAACACTGTAAATATTGAGCTATTGTTCAAAAACACTCAATAGCTCTGAATGAAGAGCTACAGAAATATGAAGTCTTTACAATAGTCAGAAATCTTTGTTAGAATCCTGACTCAACCAGAAAGAGCCTTCCCAATCAGATAATGCAGACACAGTGTATTTTTAAATGTGTCAAGGAATTTTCTCCAACTCATTACCAGCACAAACAAAATTTCAAAGTCCTGGAAGGCAATGATTTGTTTTGTGCTCCCTTTATAGATAGCTGTAAAGAATGAGTGTTTTAAAAAGTGGCTATGTGAATGTCAATTACTAGAGTGGCCTCTCTATACTGAGTGTCTGTAGTAGAGGTAATTGGGTCAGTTTGGCTTGTCAGGAGCAATGTGAATTAAAATATTTCCCTCTTCTATCAGCGATCAAATGACTCTGGCATTAAAAAAATACTATTTTTTAAATACTAACCCTGCCACTTACTAGCTGCATAAGTTTAGGGCAGGTAAGTTAACTGACCTGTACCCTCATTTCATCATGTTTAAGTTAAATTTGTAACACAACCTGAGCATTAAATGCCAGAAATTGATATTCTATTTTTAATAATATGAAGTTAAATGAGTATCATAAACAAACTGAAGCACTGAGCAAAGTGCCTGACATAAAGTAGTCACTCACCAACTATAAGTTCCCTTTCTCCAGCTGCACACAAACCCAGATTATATACCCAAAGAGATGGGGCTTCCATGCATAGGAAAATGGGAATTCTATATGACCTTCCACTGTGAAGGGTCATTACAAAGAAAATGTTGTTAGTGAAATACAGTCACAACTGGTTTATAACTGAACTGGATCAATAAGAGTCAGTGTCATGTAAAGTATGTACTGAAAATCACTGATCAGACAACAGGTTCATGTAGACCCAAGAATCCAAGCCTATATGAGGAAGTAATACCAATAATTTAGTGCATAAATGTTCAAAGTTATAGATGCTATCAATGATTGGTAAATGTGGCCTGAGTGCTAAAATAGTTCTACTGACTCTACTAAGTGGTGTAACTCTTCAAGCACTTTTGTTTTAAAATGTGGCCAGTAACTCTTGCACAAAGGTGACATTGAAGATTCATGACACTATATTCCTTTGAAGGTTTTTGCAATATCTTGGCCAACTGAAGCCTGAAGCTTCATATGGAGACAATGAAAGGTAATCAACAATGGAAACAGATTTACAGATGTGGCACAAGCTCTCAGAGCTTTCCCAGGGGCATGAGGTGATAGATTTTACCAAGATGCTGGTATATCTTAAATTCTTTGTTTTCCTTCAGAGATAACAATTGTCACAGGTAAGATGGTGCTGGGTGAAGAAGATCTTCCAGAGTCTAGGAAAAGGTGATATTTGTCTTATCATAATCAATAGAGGCAAGGGCAGTGTCAGCATGAGTCTTATGTGTTGCCATCTGGACAATATGGAGGTGGCTAATCATATACATTCCTCTATCTCTAAAGGTGTTTCTCATAAGTTTGTGACTACATGTCTGCATCCATGACAGTATATCTGATGGTTAGACTAAGCTATGTAGCATCATAAGAAGAAATTACTTATGCCATGTGCCATGGTGGGTGTGAGTGGAGGTAAGTGCAAGAAGTGAAACCCTTAGACATTTAGTGATTTTATTACAATCATAGACAAATGAGACAGATAAAAATGGAGGTTGTCTGACTGTCAAGGCAAGGTTCTCAGAGAGGCCAGTCTTCAGTGGATTCACTATGGTTCACACTGTGGTGCTGACTTTGCTTGGTGAATATACTACTTTTTCACAGTGTGCTCAGAGGTGATTAGAATAAATGAGGACTGATGCTATTAAAACTGATGTATAAACTAAACATTGATTTATTTATTTATAATAAGAATTAACTGCCATGTAGGCTAGAAGACTCATGTCAGCTGGTTAGCAAATTTTCTCCCATAGCAATATTTTTATATGGGAAAGTACTACCTTTTAGAGCATGGAATCAGAGAAAGGAGAGTTAGGTGATAATCTTAGTGGTTAATGGCACAAATTGGGATGACCTGGTGCCTCCATCCCACTGTAGGTGGCCCTACCAAATCATCTGCTTGTCAATATCCCCTCTCAGAACTTAGAGAGATTGCCAATGTCCTCTGTCTCCTTAATTGCCCCCTTTTCTAGATTCCATGAAGGCATTTTTCTTATTAATACTTCCTCTTAAGACATCATGAAATGATTATATTCTATGTTGCTGAGTGGCATCAATTATATAACAGATCTGCCTCCCTAACACTACAATCTTGATTGTACTTGGGGTTTATCCAGGCCTTTGCAGTTACAAAATACTTGTTTCAATAGGTTATATCTCACCTGTTTTCTGTAAATTTTAATTTGGTTCACTCTCAGAAAAATTCACTCATGTATATTTTCTGAAAATATATCCATGTAACTGTTTTGATGCTAAGTAATGAATTAATTCTAGTCGAAGTGGATGTGGTCACCATATTTTTTATTCTTATTCTATTACAGTTGTCCCAATTTTTCCTCCTTCTGAATCTTCCACCCACTTTTTCTCCCACTTCCACAGTCAGTACTCACACTGTTGTCCATGTCCATGGATCATTCATACATGTTCTTTGACTAGTCCCTACCCTTTCCTTCCACCATTACTCCCCTCTCCCTTCCATTTTCTGGACACTGTCAGTCTGTTCTATGTTTCTATGTCTACGGTTCTATTTTGCTTGTTAGTTTATTTTGTTCATTAGATTCCTCTTGTAAGTGAGATCACATGGTATTTGTCTTTCAACAACTGACTTATTTCACTTAGCATGATATTCTCCAGTTCCACACATGCTGTTACAAAATATAGGAGCTCCTTATTTCTTTCTGCTGTGTAGGATCCCTTGTGTAAAAGAATCAAAGTTTATGAACCACTCATTTACTGATGGCCACTTGGCCTGTTTCCTGCACTTGGCTATTGTAAATAGCACTGTTATGAACGCAGAGGTACATAAGTTCTTTTGCATTGGTGTTTCAGAATTCTTAGAGTATATTCCCAACAGTGGAATATTGTCCCAATGGAAGAGCTGGGTCAAAAGGCAATTTCATTTTTACTTTTTTGAGGAATTTCTATACTGTTTTCCACAGTGGCTGCACCACTCTGCATTCCCAATAACAGTGTACTAGGGTTCCCTTTTTTCCATAACCTGGACAGCACTTGTTTGTTGATTTGCTTATGGTGGTCATTATCACCAGTGTGAAATGGTATCTCACTGTGGTTTTAATTTGCATCTCTGTGATGGCTAGTAATGCTGAGCATCCTTTCATATACCTATTGGCCATCTGTATGTCCTCCTTGGAGAAGTGTCTATTTTTTTTTTTTTTTTTGTCTTCCTGGAGTGGAGCTGTGTGAGTTCTTCTTTTTTTTTTTTTTTTCATCATTGTTCAAGTACAGTTTTCTCCCCCCTACTCCCATTCCAGCCCACGCACCCAACCCTCCCCCCTCCCCCCCATGAACCCCCACCCCTAGTTTTTGTCCTTGTGTCCTCTGAATTCGTTCCTGTAAACCCTACCCATTCCCCCCTGAAATTCCCTCTTCTCTCCCCTCTGGTCACTGTCATTCTTTCCCCTATTTCAGTGTCTTTGGTTATATTTTGCTAGTTTTTGTTTTGTTTTGTTTTGTTTTGTTGTTTAGATTCCTGTTGAAGGTGATATCATGTGGTATTTGTGTTTCACTGCCTGGCTTGTTTCGCTTAGCATAATGCTTTCCAGCTCCATCCATGCTGTTGCAAAGGGTAGGAGCTCCTTCTTTCTTTCTGCTGCATAGAATTCCATTGTGTAAATGTACCATAGTTTTTTCATCCATTCATGTACTGATGGGCATCTTGGTTGCTTCCAGCATCTAGCTATTGTAAATTGTGCTGCTATGTACATAGGGATACATAGGTTCTTTCGAATTGGTGTTTTAGTATTCTTAGGATATAGTGCCAGCAGTGGAATTGCTGGGTCAAAAGGCAGATCCATTTTGAGTTTTCTGAGGAAGTTCCATACTGCTTTCCATAGCGATTGTACCAGTCTGCAGTCCCACCAGCAGTGCACTAGGGTCCCCTTTTCTCCACAACCTCTCCAACACTCGTTGGTTGTTGCTTTGTTTACAATGGCCATTCTGTCTGGTGTGAAGTGGTATCTGATTGTGGTTTTAATTTGCATCTCTCTGATAGCTAGCAATATTGAACATTGTTTCATGTGTCTTTGGATTTTCTGTATGTCCTCCTTGGAGAAGTGTCTGTTCAAGTCCTTTGCCCACTTTTTAATTGGATTCCTTGTCTTCTTAGAGTGGAGTTGTGTAACTTCTTTATATATTTTGGAGATTAAACCCTTGTCTGAGGTATCATTGGCAAATATGGTTTCCCATACAGTTGGTTCTCTTCTAATGTTGATACTGTTTTCTTTAGCTGTGCAGAAGCTTTTAATTTTGATGAGGTCCCATTTGTTTATTCTTTCCTTTATGTCCCTTGCTCCTGGGGACCCGTCAGTAAAAAGTTTCTTCGTGAAATATCTGAGATTTTCCTACCTACCTTCTCCTCTAGGACTTTAGTGGTGTCACGTTTTATATTTAAGTCTTTTATCCACCTTGAATTTATGTTTGTATATGGTGTAAGTTGGTGCTCAAGTTTCATTTTTTTGCACGTGGCTGTCCAGTTCTCCCAACACCATTTGTTGAAGAGGCTATTTTTATTCCATTTAAGGTTGCTGCCTCCTGTGTCAAATATTGATTGACCGTCGAGACTTGGGGCTATTTCTGCGCTCTCTGTTCTGTTCCATTGGTCTATGTGCCTGTTTTTATGCCAGTGCCAGGCTGTTTTGATTACAGTGGCCTTGTAGTATAGTGTAGTGTTGGGTATTGTGATCCCTCCTACGTTACTCTTCTTTCTCAAAATTGCAGCAGCTATTCGGGGTCGTTTATGGTTCCATATAAATTTTTGAAGTGTTTGTTCTATGTCTGTGAAATATGCCATTGGCACTTCAATAGGAATTGCATTGGATGTGTAAATTGCTTTTGGTAGTATGGACATTTTGATGATATTAATTCTTCCAATCCATGAACGTGGTATATGTTTCCATTTGTTGGTGTCTTCCTTGATTTCTTTCTTCAGTGTTGTGTAGTTTTCTGAATACAGGTCTTTTAGCTCTTTGGTTAGGTTTATTCCTACATATTTTAGTTTTCTTTTAGCTATTTCAAATGGGATTTTTTTTCTTGACTTCTGCTTGTGCTGTTTCATTGTTGGTGTACAGAAATGCCTTTGATTTCTGGATATTGACTTTGTATTCCGCTGTTTTGCCAAATTCATTGATTAGGTGAAGCGGTTTTTTGGTAGAGTCTATAGGATTTTCTATGTACACTATCATGTCATCTGCAAACAGTGCCAGATTTGTTTTTTCCTTTCCAATTTGGATGCCTTTTATTTCTTTTTTTCTTGTCTGATTGCTGTGGCTAAAACTTCCAGTACTATATTGAATAGAAGTGGTGAAAGTGGACAGCCTTGTCTTGTTCCTGATCTTAGTGGAAAAGATTTTAATTTTTGCCCATTGAGTATGATGTTGGCTGTAGGTCTCTCATATATGGCCTTGATTATGTTGAGGAATGCTCCCTCTATTCCCACTTAGCTGAGTGTTTTTACCATGAATGGGTCTTGTACCTTATTAAATGCTTTTTCTGCATCAATTGATATGATCATGTGGTTTTTGTCTTTGCTTTTCTTTACATGATGTATTACATTTACTGATTTGCAAATATTGTACCATCCTTGCATCCCTGGAGTGAATCCCACTTGACCATGGTGTATGGTCTTCTTAATGTACTGTTGGATGCGGTTTGCCAGTATCTTGTTGAGGATTTTAGCGTCAATGTTCATCAGCAATACTGGCCTGAAGTTTTCTTTCTTTGTTGTGTCTTTATCTGGTTTTGGAATTAAGATGATGTTGGCCTCATAAAAAGAGTTTGGGAGTCTTCCATCTTTTTGGATTTTTTGAAATAGTCTGTGAAGGATAGGTGTTAGTTCTTCCTTAAATGCTTTGCAGAATTTTCCTGTGAAACCATGTGGTCCAGGGATTTTGTGTGTTGGGAGTTTTTTGATTACTGCTTCAATTTCTTTTGCTGTTATTGGTTTGTTCAGGCTTTCTGCTTCTTTTTCATTGAGTTTTGGAAGATTATATTTTTCTAGAAATTTGTCCATTTCATCTAGGTTTTCAAATTTCTTGGCATACAGCTCTTTGTAGTAATTTGTTACAATCCTTTGTATTTCTGTGGTATCTGTTGTAATCTCTCCTCTTTCATTTCTGATTGTGTTTATTTGGGTTTTCTCTCTTTTTTTCTTGATGAGTCTGCTTAAAGGCTTGTCGATTTTGTTTATCTTTTCAAAGAACCAACTCTTGGATTCATTGATCTTTAGAATTGTGCTTTTAGTCTCTATGTCATTTAATTCTGCTGTGAACTTGGTTATTTCCTTCCTTCTGCTTGCTCTGGGCTGTCTTTGTTGTTGTTCCTTGAGTTCTTGTAGACGTAGGGTTAGGTTTTTTTTTTTGAAATGTTTCTAACTTTTTTAGGTGGGCCTGTATTGCTATGAACTTCCCTCTCAGGACTGCCTTGGCTGTGTCCCATAAGTTTTGGGTTGTTGTGAGTTTGTTATCATTTGTTTCCAAAAACCATTTCATTTCTTCCCTAATACCATTCTTGACCCATTCATTGTTTAATAGCATGCTGTTTAGCCTCCATGAATTTGAGTGTTTTGGGTTTTTTCCCTTGGGGTTGGTTTCTAGTTTCAGTCCCTTGTGATCTGAGAAATTTCTTGGTATGATTTCATTTTTTTTGAAATTGTTGAGGCTTGTTTTGTGTCCTATCATGTGGTCAATCTTTGAAAATGTTCCATGTACATTTGAAAAAAATGTGTATTTAGCTTCTTTGGGATGGAGGGTTCTGTAAATATCAGTAAAGCCCATTTCGTCTAGGGTATTGTTCAATGCCACAATATCTTTGTTGATATTTTGTTTGGAAGGTCTGTCCATTTTTGATAGTGGCGTGTTAAAATCCCCCACAATAATTGTGTTGCTGTCCATATCTTTCTTGAAGTCCTCTAAGATTTTCTTTATGTATTTGGGTCCTCCTATGTTGGGTGCATATATATTTACACTATTTATGTCTTCTTGGTGAATTCTTCCCTTGAGTATTATGAAATGACCTTCTGGGTCTGTCTCTCTTTATGAACCTTCCTTGGAAGTCTATTTTGTCAGATATGAGTATTGCTACCCTGGCTTTTTTTTCCTGTCCATTTGCTTGGAAAATTTGTTTCCAGCCCTTCACTTTCAACCTATGCAGATCTTTTATCCTGAGGTGGGTCTCTTGTAGACAGCATATGTGTGGGTCATGTTTTCTTATCCAATCAGCTATTCTATGTCTTTGGATTGGAGCGTTTAATCCATTTACCTTTAAGGTTATTATTGATAGGTACTTATTCATTGCCTTTTATGTACGTGTGATCCTCTCTGACACTCTCTTTTCCTTTCTTTCCTTAAAGCAGTCCCTTTAGCATCTCTTGCAGAGCTGGTTTAGTGTAGGTGTATTCTTTTAGACTTGTTTTGTCTGAGAAGCTTCTTATTTGGCTTTCTATCTTTTTTTTAATCTTTTTAAATTTTTTTTTTTGCAGAATGAAAGGGTTTTTTTTAAGATTTTATTTATTTTTAGGGAGGGAAGGGATTCAGAGAGAGAAAGAGAGAGAGAGAGAGAGAGAGAGAGAGAGAGAGAGGGAGAGAGACATCAATGTGCAGTTGCTGGGGGTTATGGCCTGCAACCCAGGAATGTGCCCTGGCTGGGAGTTGAACCTGGGACACTTTGTTTCCCAGTCCGCGCTCAATCCACTGAGCTACGCCAGCCAGGGCTTGGCCTTCTATCTTGATTGAGAGCCTTGCTGGGTAAATTAGTCGTGGTTGCAGGCCTCTGGTTCTCATTACTTGGATTATTTCTTGCCATTCTCTTCTGGCTTGGAGTGCTTCCATTGAGAAGTCAGCTGTTATCCTTATTGGGGCCCCCTTGTATGTTACTTCCTTTTTCTCCCTTGCTGCCTTTAAGATTCTCTCTTTGTCTTGAAATTTTGCCATTTTAATTATAATGTGTCTTGAGGTGGGCCTCTTTGGGTTCCTCTTGATTGGGACTCTCTGTGTTTCCTGGATTTGTGTGACTTTTTGTCTCATCAAATTAGGGAAGTTTTGCATCATCACTTGTTCAACTAGGTTTTCTATCCCTTGTACTTCTTCTTCTCCTGGTATCCCTATTATACGGATATTATTACGCTTCATATTGTCTTGCATTTCTCTCAATCCCTCTTCATTTTTTCCGAGCCTCTTTTCCTTTTCCTGCTCTTTCTGGGTGTTTTCTTCTACTTTGTCCCCTAGCTTGCTGATCCGATCTTCTGCTTCATCGATCCTGCTTTTCATTCCTTCTAATGTGTTCTTCAGTTCAGAAATTGTATTCTTCATTTCCTCTTGGCCCTTGTTGAGAGTTTGTATTTCCTTTTTTATGCCGATGTAGTTTTCATTGAGTTCATTGTAGCTTCCCTGTAGTTTCTCATAGCTCATTGTGAGCTCATTGAGCTTTCTGACAATCACTGCTTTGAATTCAATATCTGATAGTTGAATTGCTTCTATTTCATTTAGCATTCTTTTTGTGGCTTCCTCCTTTCCTTTCAATTGGGGATTATTTCTTTGTCTTCCCATTGTTTGTGAGACTCTTCTTGTTCACCTCAGCTTCTTATATTGGTCTGTTCTGGGTCCCTGGGTTTATGTTGTGAACTTCTTTAGTAGAATAGCAGTGAGTTTCAGTGGTGCTGTTTCCTTGATCTCCCAAGCTCACTGGTCTTGGGCTGTCGTTTAAGTTGGCTTTGTGTTTCCCTTTGAGGTTTGATTTTTGTTGAGTCTTTCTTTGGTGGTTCCTTCCCACCAGCTGGTTAAATGTGGGTCACTCTGTCCACCACCTTCTGTATTTTGTTGTGCTGGTGAGGGCAGGTTGTGTTGAAGCTGATTCTTCTGTGTGTACAAGGTTTAAAGAAATCTTGTTCAGTTGCTTGTATTGGGTACTGTCTCTACTGTTTAGTTGTATTTCCAGATAAGTCCTGGATTGAGGTTTGTGTGTTTACTACTCCCTCCTTCACCTTCTTCTGCTGTTATGTGTTAGTGGTTTCTTTGTTGTTGGGTTTCCTCTTCCAGTGGGTATCCTGGTGTTCACTTCCTCCACCTATTCTTTTTTGTCATCAGTTGGAGGGGGAAGGCAAAATGGTTTAAGACAGCAAGAGAGAATTCTATTTTATTTACAGTAGTAGCAAGTAGGGAAGATATAGGAGATCCTTTCACTATGTATAGTGTTAACCGTGTTCTTCCACCCAACTAGCTGAATTTTAGAAAGGATGGGAAGAAGATAAGACTCTTGTTGGGGGAGGAAGGATTGTGAGTTGGATCTATAAAGCAGGGAGGTTGTGGGCGGTCAGATTCTGGGGTAAGGTGAGAGTAAAGGGTAGTAAATAGGTGTAGTGTGTGAGAGAATAGAGTTATCCACTACAGTAATAGAGTTCAGGAAACTTTGAAATGGGCTAAGATCTGGGGGGAGGGTGTTGTGAAGTAATTACAATTGCATGGAACAGCGGTTATTTACAATAATATTATGGCAACATTCATATGACAGAGCCTATGAGATCTAGGTAACAAGAATAGGGAGTACAGAACATCGAGTAGTGTGCTGATGGGACACAGGTGAGTTAAAGGACAGTAGATTAGTAATACAGTATAGAAAGAGATATCAGGAGAAAGCTGTCAGGTCATACAATATATCCAGTGTAGCAAAGCAGGCTATACAAAAAGAAGAGGGATATAAAAATACTGTTAAAAAAAGATGTAGGAACACTGGAAAAACAATAATGATACAAATATGCAATAACTTGCAGGTTCTCCGTAATGGCAGAGTGACATTTATCTCACTGTCCCAGCTTTTGTGATGCCCCTTCTTTGGGTTCAACTTTGGTCTTTTCACAGATCCAGGATTTTGTCTCACTTGTAGGTATTTAGAAAAAAAATTTTAAAAGTAAAAAATAGAAAAGGCAGACGAAGGAAGGAAGAAGAGATAAAATTGGAAGACAGGAAGGAGGAAGGAATAAAACAAGAAATCAGGTAAGAGAGGAAAAATAAATCAAAAGAGAATAAAAACAATAAAACTTAAAAAATTAAAAATTGTTAAAAAATAGAATCAAATTAAAAAGTCTCTTGATTTCAAAGTGGCCAAACCAGTTTTTCTGCTCTTGCTGGTTGAGGCAGGCTGAAGGATGATTTGTTTGGCTTTTCTTCCTTGGCCAGTGGAGTTCGCACTGGCTCCTCAGCTTTGGGCTCTGGGTGTGGGAATCAGGTCTTTCCCCAGGGTTACTGCTGTGGGCTGGGGTGTGGGGATGCTCTCCCTGCAGGCGCACCCGTGCGCTGGTTTCCCGTCCGCTTGTGGGCTGGTGGGCTGGCGTTGCGCCCACAGCTGGGATGCAGACAGGCTGGAGCTAGTGATCACTTTAGGAGAATTCCCCAAACAGTGTCTGTGTCTATTCACTCCTTCCTCTTGAGAAATTCCTGCCATTCAAGCCCACCGCTCCCCGCAGTGGCCTGGCTTCTCCCACCGTGGCCTGGCTACTCCCACCGCCAAAGCTCCAGCCAGACTGGTGACCGTGGGAGTCCCGGTCCGCTACGCTACTCGGCCGCTCTGGTGTCCACCGCCTCCAAAGATGCTCACCACCCCCGTGTGTTTGCCAGCACCTGGATTCCTCCCAGAGCTGCTCACACCTTGCTCCGCTAGGGAAGGAGCAGTTGACCTGGCTCTCTCGCAAGAACCCTATGATAAACCCAGCAGCGGCCCCGGGCCTGGGGCTGCAGCCTCGGGACCACACGCTTGTCCTGGGACCCTACCTTGTTGCAGCACTCCCCTTAGGATCTGTTCTTTGTTCTTTCGGTTCTGCCACAATCCTTGGTCCTCTGTTTTCAAAAATGCTGAAATATGTTGGTTGCTTGCCTTTCTACTCCATAGATCGGTCAGGATTTTCTCCCCTGAGCAGAGGAAAGCCGAATCTGCTCCTTCCTACTCTGACGCCATCTTAAATCCATATCTGAGTTCTTTATATATTTTGGATATCAAACCCTTGTCTGAGGTATCATTTGCAAATATATGTTACCTTACAGTTGGTTTCCTTTTCATCTATCTGATGCCTTCTTTTTAAGAAAATATTTTATTTATTTATTTTTAGAGAGAGAGGAAGGGAGGGAGAGAAACATCAATGTGTGGTTGCTGCTAATGCACCCCCTACTGGAGACCTGGCCCACACCCCAGGAATTCACCTTGACTGGGAATTGAACCCATGACCCTTTGGTTCACAGGCCAGCACTCAACGTACTGAGCCAAAGCAGCCATGGCATGCTGCTGATGAGTTCTTTAGTCATGCAGAAGCTTTTTAATTTGATGTATTCCCATTTGTTTGTTTGTTTTTTTCTTTTATTTCCCTTGTGTTAGGAGACATCAGAAAAGATATTGCTACATGGAACATCTGAAATTTTACTTCACATGTCTTTCACTAGGATGTTTAAGTTATCATGAGTTATATGGAAGTCTTTTAGCAATTTTGAGTTTATTCTGGTGTATGGTGGAAGTTGGCGGTCTAAGTTCACTTTTTTTCATGTACCCATCCAGTTCTCCCAACACCATTTATTGAAGAGAGTATTTTTACTCCATTGTATGTTTGTATCCCCATTGTCAGATATTAATAGACCATAGAGACATGGGTTTATTTCTGGGCTCTGTATTCTGGTCCATTTACCTATTTGTTTGTTCTTATGCCACTACCGGACTATTTCAAATATTGTGTCTTTTTTAGTATAGTTTTATATCAGGATTGTCATCCCTCCAACTTTATTCTTATTTCTCAGAATTACTGAGGATATGTGGGTCTTTTTTTGTTTCATTTAAACTTTTGGAGTGTTTGTTCTAGATCAGTGAAATATGCCATTGGTATTTTAACAGGGATTGTGTTGAGTCTCTAGATTGCTTTGGGTAGTATGAACATTATAATGATGTTAATTCTTTCAATCCTTGAACATGGTATATGCTTCCATTCATTTCTATCTTTCTCAATTTCTTTCTTCAGTGTTCTATAATTTTATGACTGTAGGTCTTTTACCTCCTTAGTTAAATGTACTCCTAGGTACATTATTTTTCTTGTTGCTATAGTAAATGGATTCCCCCCTTGTTTCTCTTTAAAATAGTTCATTGTTGGTGTATGAAAATGCAATCAATTTCTGAATATTGACTTTGTATCCTCTTACTTTGCCTAATTCACCTATTATGTCACACATTTTTTTTTGGTGGAGAGTATAGTGTTTTCTATGAACACTATCATGTCACCTGCAAATAATGACAGTTTTACTCCCTCCTTCTAAATTTGGATGTATTTTATTACTTTTTCTTGTCTGATTGCTGTGGTAATCAGCAATCAGACAAGAAAAAGTAATAGTACTTATGTGCTCAAGTACTATGTTACATAAGAGTAGTGAAAGCAGACACACTTGTCTTGTTCCTGATTTTAAGGGAAACACTTTTAGTTTCTGCCCATTCAGTATGACATTGACAATAGGTTTCTCCTCTATGGCCTTTATTATGTTGAGGTATGCTCCCCCTAGTCCTACATTGCTGAGTGTTTTTGTCATATATGGGTGCTTGTTTTTATCAAATGTTTTTTCCACATATATTGATACAATCTTGTGGTTTCTTTCCTTCATTTTGTTTGTGATGTATTATGTTTATTGATTTATGAATATTGTACCATCCTTGCATCGCTGGGATAAATCCTACTTGATCATAGAGTATTATCTTTTTAATATGTTCCTGAATCTGGATTGCCAATATATTGTTCAGGAATTTAGCATGTATATGTTCATCAGTGATATTGGCCTTTAGTTTTCTTTGTGTGTGTTTATCTGGTTTTGGCATTAGGAAAATACTGCCCTCATAAAGAGCTTGGAAGTCTCCACTCTTCTTGAATTTTTTGGAATAGTTTGAGAAGAACAGGCATTAGTTCTTCTTTGAATGTTTGGTAACATTCACCTGTGAAGCCATAGGTTTCAGGGCTTTTAGGTACAGGGTGTTTTTTGATTACTGCTTCATTTTTCCTAGTTGTTAACAGTCTATTCAGGCTTTCTGCTTATTTTGTTTCAGCTTATGAAGATTGTATGATTCTAGAAATTTATCTGTTTTAACCAGGTTGCCCAATTTCTTGTCATATATTTGTTCATAGTACTTTGTTACAATGTTTTGTATTTCTGTGGTATTGGTGGTTATTTTTTCTCTTTCATTTCTGATTTTATTTATTTGAGTCTTCTCTTTTTTTCTTAATGAGTTTGGTCAATTTTGTTTATCTTATCACACAACCAGCTCCTGGATTCATTGATCCATTGAATTGCTTTTTTGTTCCCTATGTCATTTAATTCTTCTCTGATATTGATTATTTCCTTCCTTCTACACACTTTGAGCATTGTTTGTTGTTGTTCCTTTAGTTGTTTTAGAAGTTGGGTTAGGTTTATTTGAGATTTTCAATCTTCTTTAGGTAGGCCTCTATTGTTATGAATTTCCTCTTAGGACTGCCTTTGCTGTGTTCCATAGGTTTTGGGTTGTTGTGTGATCATTTTCATTTGTTTCCAAGTATTGTACCTATTTATTTATTTTTTAAATTTCATTATTAACCCATTCATTATTTAATACCATGTCACTTAGTGTGCTTGTATTTGAATATTTTTGAGTTTTTTTTTTCTTGAGGTTGGTTTCTAGTTTCAAGCCATTGTGATCTGGAAAGATGCTTGGTATTATTTCAATTTCCTTGAATTTGTTGAGGCTTGTTTTGTGTCCTACCATGGGGTCTATCTTTGAAAATGTTCCATATGCATTGAAAAGAATGTGCATTGTGCTTCTATCAGGTGAAATGCTCCATAAATATCAATTCAGTCCATTTGAGCTACAGTGTCACTCAGTGCCACACTATCCTTGTTGATTCTTTTTTGGAAGAGCTCTTCATTGTTGACAGTGGGATTTTACAATCCCTTATCATGACTGGATTGCTGTTGATCTCCTTCTTATCATCTCCCAAGATTTACCTTATGTATTTAGGTGCTCCTATGTTGGTTACATGTATGTTTACAAAGGTTATAGCCTCTTGTTGGACAACTCCCTTAAGTATTATGTAGTGACATGACGTTCTTTGTCTCTTCTAATAACTTTGTTTTGAAGTCTGATTTGTCTGCTATAAATATTGTTACCACAGCATTTAATATGTGCATTTGGGTGGAATATTGTTTTTCTATCCCTTCACTTTCAGCCTGTGTAGATCTTTGTTCTGAATTGAGTCTCTAGCAGACAGCATATATGCAACTCATGTTTTACTATCCATTCATCTACCTTATGCTATTCTTTGGAGCATTTAATTCATGTACTTTTAATGTTATTTTGATAGGTATTTATTCATTGCCAGATTTTCCCTTTGTGTCTCTGTCCGCCCCCTTCTTTCTTTCTCTTTTTCTTCTTCTTAAAACAGTCCCTTTAAAATGTCTTGCAATGGTTGTTTGGTGGAAGTGTACTCTTTTAGTCTTTTTTTTTTTTTTCTGGGAAGCTACTTACTTCACCTTCCATTTTAAATGAGAGCCTTGCTGGTAGAGTAATCTTGGTTGCTGTTTTTTGCTTTTCTTTATTTGGAGTATTTCATGCCATTCTTGTAGTATTTCTGTTAAGAATGCAGCTGATAGCGTTATCAGAACTCCCTTGTATGTTACTAGCTGTTTCTCCCCTACTGCCTTTGTGATTCTCTCTTTGTCTTTAAATTTTGTCATTTTAATTATAATGGGTCTTGGAGTGGGCCTCTTCAGTTTCATCTTGATTGGGTCCTCTGTGCTTCCTGAACTTGAGTGACTTTTTCCCTCACCAAATTAAGGATATTTTTCTGTCATTTTTTTCAAACAGGCTTTTTATCCCTTTCTCCCTTTTTTCTCCTTTTTGTGTCTCTGTGATTGAGATGTTATTTTTCATGTTGTCTGAAAGTTTCCTTAAACTATCTTCATTATTTTTTAGTGTTTTTCATTTTCTTTCTCTTCCTGGGCATTTTTCCCCCTACTCTGTCTTCTCACTTGTTAATTCAATCCTCTGCTTCATCTAGCCTGCTATTAATTCTTTCTAGTGTATTCTTTATTTCATATATTGTATTCTTTATTTCTTCCTGGTTCTTATTCATAGTTTCTATGTCCTTTTTCATGCTGATGTATTTCCCACAAAGTTCCTTGAACATCCTTATAACTATTATTTTGAACTCTGTGTCTGATAAATTGCTTGCCTCAATTTCACTTAGCATTCTTTCTGGGGATTATTTTTTAATGATTTTATTTCTTTAGAGAGAGGAAGAGAGAGAGAAGAGTGGGAGAGAAACATCAATGTGTGGTTTCCTCTCGTGCCCCATGCTGGGGACCTTGCCTGCAACCCAAGCATATGACCTAGACTGGGAATTGAATCAGAGACCCTTTGATTCATAGGCTGGAGCTCAATTTACTGAACCACACCAGCCAGGGCTCTTTCTGGGAATTCTTCCTTTCATTTTGATTGGAGATTGTTTCTTTGTCTTCCAATTTTAGGTGGCTCTTTTCATTTGTTTGTGCATATTTAAGTGACCTGCTTAGACTCCTTGTCTTCTTTGGGAGTATATCTGTGGTACAAATCCTGTGGGACCTAGTGGTGGCAGTTTCTTTGAACTCCTGAGCTGGGTACTCTAGGGGTGCCCTTTATGCACTTTTTGTGGGCTCTTTTGTTGTAATTGGGTTTTGGCTGTTTGGGGGTCATTCACTGATGTGTTCTGCCATTTGGCTGGATGACTGAGAGTCACAACTCTCAACATGTCTTGCATGCTGTTGTACAGAAGTGTCAGAATAAAACAAAACAACCTAGAAAACAACATCCACACCATCAAAAATGCACCCCAACAACTACCATGATATCAGTGACAAATGAAATAAGATCAGTAAAATAGGAAAGAGCATGAGAATATTATACAAAAGGAAAGTATGTATATATGAGGTGATTAACAAAAAGAAAAAAAAAGGCTTTGAAAGGGTAATTGAAAAAGAAATAAGGATAGGTAATAGAAATATGGTGAGGAAAAGTAGAAAATAAAATTTATAATGCACATAAAATAGGGAGGGAACAGGGCAAACTGGAGTGAGATAGGGGAAGAGTGCAAAATGAGGTTTGGACAAAACATAGTGAAAAAATAGGAACTAAACTGAAGAAAAACAACCACCACTGCAATATCCACAACAAAGGAGCAAAGATTAACAAAGGTAGAAAAAGAATAATAATATTATAAGAAAGAAAAAAGAAAGATAAGAAAAATATTGTGAGATATCTAAAGGGAATAAATCTAATTTTGAGAACATAGAGAGAGGATAAATAATACATGTAAGCGTTAGAAACCAGGCTGATCAATTGAAAAAAATAAAGTATAAAATGAAAATATGACAGGGTAGAAGGAAGGGAAGTAGAGTAGGACAGGGGAATGGTAAAATATGACATTGAAAATTAAAAAAAAAATAGTGAACAACTAAGGATAAAATTGAAGAGATGCAAAACAACTCCAATATCAATGACAACTGAGTGAATATTTATAAAGGTGGAATGACAATAAGCATATTATAAGAAAGGAAAGAATTTGAGATGACTAATGGAAAGAAAGATGGTTTTGAGAGGATGGAAGGAGGAGAAATAGTAAGAATGAGGAATAGAAACAATGTGTAGAAAGGGAAAAACTAAAATTTAAGATAAAAATAAGAAAGAGAAGGATGAAGGCAAAATGGAGTGAGAGAAAGTTAGAGTAACATATAGATTGAAATTAAAACTAAAATAAAAATAATAAAAATTAAAATATAAATAAAATAGTAATAGTGAAATAATAGGAACAAAACTGAAGACAAAGAAAGAATGTTCAAAAGCTATACAGAAGAAAAAATAACACAAATAATGAAAAAAAATAAGGTGGAATGAATCTCAGCAGAGTCTAATGTTTGTTGGCCTATGGTCTTCTCTTTCAGGATCCATCCCTGATACCACCTGGTGTCCCAGTCTAGGTTTAGGCAGCCTGTATGAGGAGGCTACAAGTGATTCAGTCTGTGGATATCTGCTTCAGGCTTGGCTGGTCCTTGTTCTGCCCTGCTGGCTTTTTTCAGCACAAGGTCTGGGGTGGTTCCTCTAATGTCTGACAGCACCGCATGTACCACCTCCATCTGCCTTTAGAGGGGGCTTCTGCTGAGGTCAGGAGGGATCCCTGGATCACTCTCCAGGAGATGCTGTTCACCCTTCAGGGAAGATTGTGGATATGTTCCCCTGCACTTGTGCCAAACATCTTGGTCTGTCCCAGATTTTTTCCAGTAATGCATAGTTTCTGATGAATTAACTGTCTGTTTCATGTGAGGGGCCAATCTGTGTAAAAGGGGCAGCTCTTTCCTGCTTGGCACTAATGGCACGTCTGTGTTAAGAGCTGAGGATGTGTGGGATCCTGAATACCTTTTGCTGCACCAATTTCTAATCTCTCTGTTTTGCTCTTTTCAGTGGAATAGAGCCTAAGGAAGAGCCAGCATAACATATGATAAAAGTTCATAAAAGTCTCCTTTGGAGAGTCTCTTTGTTTCCGCTGTGGATATGTGTTCAGCAGGGGGTTTTTGAGCCTGGCCTTACTCTTCTGTGGAGATTGTAGTCCTGCATGTGGGGAATGGGCATACCTTCCCCTTCCCAGAGGTTTTCACTCCACAGTTTGAGTGGCCCTGCCTAGCTTCAAAGAATCTCTGACACTCAGTTTTAGCCTGTCCAGTTCCTAGCTCACTGCTCTCACAAGAGGCTCAGGCTCAAGTTTTCTGATCTGCATGCAGCTCTCCCACCCCACTTGCCAGCTGTGCTGGGTAGAGCCTTGCAATCCCTTTACCATGCAGCCTTCTACTCTTCCTGGCCAGCTGGGTTCAGTTGGTACAAACCAGGCTTTGAATCTGACCTCTTTTCTGGTGGGACAGTAGTGTATGCTCAGCCATGTCCCTGCTCCCCTCTTTAAAAATGTCCCTATGTGGTAACTACACTGCAGCTCTAAGCCACTGCTCAGCTCTCTGCACACTCCACTTCTCCTAAAGGCAAAAAGCCTTCCCCTGTCACAGCTGGCCACACCTGCTGGTGCATCCAACAATTTTAGGAGCTAGAATTTCTCTCTTGGATTCTCCCAGTTGGTGCTGTGGCTATGGATGTCCTGCTGGCTATGCATGTGCAGCCTGAGTCCCCCAGACTCATTACATTGTCCCAAGTCTCTCCCAATTAGGATTGGGGTCACCATGTGCGGGACCAGGGCCCCCCACTCCAGGTGGGGCAGGAACCACTAAATTGTGTTTTCTCTCCTCTATTTTCACCCTCACTGTAGGCATCTCATGCAGAGTATTTTCCTGTAAACTTACAAAATCTCTTACCTGTGCAAAGCCTCCTCTGTACTCCTTGGCTTTCAAAATTCATATCAGCTTAGAGTCTGTTGAATGTTCACACTTGTCAGAAGATCAGCTGAAAATACACACTGGGAGCATGAGCAAGTGGGCTTAGTTTCCACCTACTTGGTCACCATCTTCTCCCTTCTATAAATTTTTTTTGAATTGATAAATAAAACAGTTGTTAGTTAACAAGCAGCTACTCTGAATGGGGTGGCTTGGATGGCTCACAGGTGAGGCTATGGATCTAGCTGGACCAGCAACTTTTTGCATTGAGAACTCCAATGGACAGGCACAGGCAGGCTGGACTCCAACAGGTCTGTGTCAGACCCATATTCCTGGAAACTGCTGGGAGGCATAGAATGGTGTATGGGCTGCCATTCCCACTGGGACTCTCTGGGTGGGTGGCTCACATGAGTGGCCTTACTTGTATGGAAATTGGACTGGGCATTGTGCCTAGGGGTTGCTTGAATACCTGTGTTTTGGCTGTATGCTGTTGAAACTTGTACTGCTGCAGCAGCACTTGTGTTTTGCTTGCTTGTTGCTGTAGCCTACACTGCTATTGTGGGTTATGGATGCATGGGTCTGCCCTCCTCACCAAGGGACCTCAAGAAGATATCCTCATGTAGATTGTCAGGTGAGAAACCAAGAAGGGATGGATTGTAGGGTAAAGTGGGGGCAGTCTGGCTTCCTCACCCAGGTGTATGGGGAGCTAAGGGAAGCAGTGTTCCCATAGCCTTGGAGGCACCTGATAACCAGTGTTATCATAGCCTTGAGACTGGGCCTGATAAACTGTTTCCATAACATGAGGTGGGGTTGCATGTGCAGAATTATGTTATGTTATATAATTTCTGGCATCTTGCCTGTTTTATTCCCCTGTAATACTGAAACAGGTAGGGACTCCTTGCTGGGCGTGATAATGATGAGAGACACACAAGAGGACTGGTGCCATGAAGGGTGCCACAATGAGGAGAAAGGGCCACGACATGAAACATGCAGATAGAAATGCAGTTTGCAGCATGCATGGCTCACCCACCTGCGAATAAAGGCATGCCAGACATCCAAACAACTCCATAAATATTTTTTCATCTGCATGAATACCATGAACCTGCCTGGCCTTGAAGGGTGCCAGCACAGCATCATTGGGGTGGCCAAGACAGTCATGACTTGTTCCCTCAAAGTGGTGGTCTCCTTGGTCAGTCTCCTGATGCTGCACATGTGGCTGCAGAATCAGTTTGTCTGCCTAAAAGTAGGAATGTTCTACTTGCAAGGTAGGTCATGATTCTGTGTGTTCCTCCATTATATCTTCTGGAACTAAGTATGATTGAATATCAGTCTTGCAGACCAATGGTAAGACAGAGGGTTTGTTCTGTGATCAAAGACACTGTGTCATGAGCAAGTAGTCAAAGGTGTTAGGTATGGAGTCACAAGGGGATGTTGAGGGCTGAGTTAGAGGGAGGCCAAAATTGTTTTCCACTACTGAATGTTGCCTTTTTATGCAGAATGCCAATGTTCTGCACATTCAGAAGAAATAAATTACCTAGGACACATATAAGATTTTGAATTAAGAAGATACATATAAAAGCCACAGTAGATTTCTCTCCCCACTCTTGTTCCTTGTAATATAGGGACAATTTGTTCTCACACTAAGCATTGGTTCTAAAGCATCATCTTTTTCAAAGAATCAAATAATTTTACAATCCATAGTGATCTTAGAGATTATCTGTGCCACATTTTTAATTTCACAGATGGGAAAACAGAGGTCCAGAGGGGCAAAAATATTTGCCGAAGGTAACACAACTAGTTAATATTTGAGCTAGGATGCTCATCGGGACTGCTATCCAAAACAGCACTTCCTCCAGGAGCACAGATATACTCACTTGCATACAATCCTTGGGCATGGGGATGATGGTTCATGCACCTTTCTACTGAAAATGTGATATGGGAACTGGCAGAATTGGCATCACCAGGGAGGTTGATAGATATGTAGACTCTCAGGTTCCACTCCAGATTTAATTTAATCAGTATTCCACTTTAACAAGATTGCCCTCTTGATTAGAATATGCATTTAGGGCCCTGGCTGGCGTAGCTCAGTGGATTGAGCGCGGGCTGGGAACCAAAATGTCCCAGGTTCGATTCCCAGCCAGGGTACATTCCTGGGTTGCAGGCCATAACCCCCAGCAACCGTACATTGATGTTTCTCTCTCTGTTTCTCCCTCTCTCTCTCTCTCTCTCTCTCTCTCTCTCTCTCCCTCCCCTCTCTAAAAATAAATAAATAAAATATTAAAAAAAAGAATATGCATTGAAATGAACACTTACCTCAAGCTGTAATAAACACTGGTTGGATGTTACCCTCAGTGCCCTAATATTAGCCTTCATTGCTGTGGAGATCTAATTCCTGTGGTGGTAGTAAATTCATTTTTTGTTGGCTTTCTAGTTCCTGTCTGAGGTCATATTTAGCTGCTATGGAGATGATTAAGACATCACAGGTAAAATTAAGAGGTGAGTTTGAGAGCCTAGGAAAAAAGGACAGAATTTCTTAAAAGTATAAAAATCAAAATGTCCTACAGTTTTTCCTGCATTGTTAACAAAAATAAAGCAACCAGTAAAAGTTAAAAACAAACCTTGAGGAACAGGCTGTCAGCTATCTGAGAGGTGGGGGAAGGATTATTGGATGAAAGAAGGTGAAGATATTAGCAAAAGAAAGAGCATAACCCATAGACACGGACAACACTCTGGTGACAGCCTGAAGGAAGAGGGTGGTGAGAGCTGGGCAAGGTGGGAAGAGATGGGGACATCTATAATAGTGTCAACAGAAAAATAAAGTTAAGACAAGTGGGGGAAGATTGAATGTTGGAAATGGGAGGTAGGTGGTACAGGGGAGAGTAATGGGGGGAATGGAGACAACTATAATATGAAAACCAATTAAGTTTAAAAATACCAAGCTCCAAACATATAGTATATCAGGTGAACTATTCTGTTGTGTAATTCCTCACATTGACTTTTCTTAGTTAACATAACATTTAAATGCATATAAATTGGCCATTGGTGGGCAAAAACTGTGCATAATTGAATTTAAGACTTGATTCCCTAGGTTTTAGCTGATAGTTCCTCCTTTCTAGAGCTATGAAAGAAAGTGTTGGAAGAATGAAATCATGTAAGATTGGGGGCCAGAAATTTACCAAATATTAGCATTAATCAGATGGTTTTGAAGAACTCATTTGGGTCTCAATTTTCTATTTCATTTAATGAGGTTTACCACCTTTTCTACCTCATAGGGCTATAGTATATATGAGATAATAGATAAGTGCTGTGAGTGATCCAAAAAATGAGGTATTCATTTCCAAGATTGGTCAAATGCAGCTGAACAATGCCAATGATGAGGCTTTACTCTTATTGCATATTGCCAAATTAGGTAAATACTGTCATATCTTCCTTTCCATATGTCAACCTGCTAAAGTCTAATTTACCTTTCAGACATCTTCCACTTTCTAGGTGCCCATCCATGAGTTTATTTCTGCTAATCCAGCTATGTGTGAACTGATAAACTAAGATGTAAATAAGAAAATGAGGGTTAATGATTGGCCTTTCTAAGGGTATTCACTGTTTCCTCAAACTGTAATGTGTGTAAGAATAAACTTGATTTTGATCCCTAGAAACTGATTCAGTGTGTCAGGGGTGAATGCCAGGAATCTGTACTTTAATAAGCTGCACAGATTTCTGATGCTGGTGTCCCTGTGAGAAAATCCATGCAGACAAACCTCAAGGGGTAAAGCTATATTAGTACCATTGCAGAGAAGTAGGGGTGGAGAGGGGACATATTTAAAGGTAGTAGGTTGTTCCTCAAATGGCATAGAATAAGTGGTAGCATATTCTATGTAGGTTCTGGAGTCAGACTGACTTGCATCCAAAACCTGGGCTGACCAAATGTTGTGTGACTCTGGGCAAAGTATTCAATCTCTTTGAGAATCAATTTCCCAACTTGAAAATTGTGATGATTTCAATACCTGCTCTATGGTGATTTGAAGATTAAATGAAATGAAAAGAGATTAGCACAGTTTCATGCAGATGGCAAATGGTCCATAAATGTTAGTTATCATTAGTCTAGGTGCACAGTCTGTTTCCTGACTGTGTTTTAGAATTTACTTTTTTGGTTTTGGTTTTTAGAAAGGCAACAGAGTATGTACTATTTCTTACATAATACTGTCAGTGATGTTGGGGAAAGCATCTTATAATTAAGTCATTAACATTTCTTCATGAAAAAAGTCTGACAATTTATACTAAAAGAAATAAAGACTTAGTTCATGTCAGTTCAGGTCAAGTTTTGCTACCAAGTGAGTTTTGGCACAGAATTAATGGGAAAAAATAGCTTTCATTTTACAGAACTTTTTGAATTCAGAATAGAACATAAGGGATTGTGGATGTCTACCAAACTCTTTTTTGTTTTCTTTTTTGGTTGCAAAGGTGTGATTATAATTTTTCCATCTCTGTCCTTGCCTTCAGCCCTTTCCTTCCATCCTCAGAAGTTTTAGGATCTCTATAGGACTATCTTGTTTCTTTGTAGAATTATGTATTAAAGATTGCAGAGCATTTAATTTTCCTAACCATGTAGCACTGGTGAAATACTCACTAAAATTATAAGCATTAGCCAAATACAAGCCATACAATGAGACTGTTGCAAATGGCAACTGCTTAATCTCTTAAAGAAAATCTTTGTCTTATTGAAAATTGCTCTCCTTTTAGAGGTCAATGTCCTTCTATTGGATTATCCCAGCAGATCCTGGGTGGGGCACATCATGCAAGTCTGGAGGAGGGAAATAAAGCTGAGAAAAAGCTGGAACCACAAACGCATAGGCTTAGGAGATCAGACTAGTTAGCTTGAACTAGGTCTGGCACAAAACTGCACATGTTTAAGCATTTACTTAATTAGTATGGGTTTTAACTACAAAAACAACCAAACAAAATAGGTTTATTAAACTATTGCAGGACATTTTGAGGTTTGTGTTCATTTTGACTCTAAGACAGGATTAACAGCTTTACTGATATAAAATCAATTTATCCTGGAGTCCACTGTGATCTCATTTGGAGATCTGCAGTACCCTGCTGCTTATAAGAGAGCATTGAGACCTTGCACTGCTTTATATTCAAGCTGTTCTACATAATCCATTGGAGAAGAAGTTTTGACTTAGGATCATGCAAGTACCCAGAGCAGTTTCATTCTTACCTTGAGATCCAGACCTCCTAAGGAATGCTATGGCCACTGAAGCTAAACTAAGAAAACCTTCAAGATACCATTTGAACTTGTTCAGAGAATTGGGTGTGACCCTAGTTCTGCTACCATCTAGGCTGACTAGTCATTTCTCCCTCTGGGTCAGTATGTGGATCTGTATGAGGAAGAGACTGTGTTTCTCAAATTTTATCACAAATAAGAAATTATAATTAGGGAGTTATCAGGAGACCCAAGAATCTGAACTTAATGGGCACCCCAAATGATTTTGTGGTAAGAGGTCTTCAGATTTTGCTTTGGGGATACTGGGCAACTTACTACACAGAGCTCCAACATTTGTCAAAGTTTTTCAAATTTCAGGGTATATCAGAATCCTTAGGGAGTTAACATGCAGATTCTTGGGCCTCCCACTAGACAGTGTGATTCAATGGGCTTGAAATGAGACCAAATAATCTGCATTTTAATTAAAATCTACAGATGATGCCGATGCAGTTTCCCTAACAACACTTTAGAAAAACACTAGGTTGGATGCATTTACTTCTCAGTATCCTTGGGGGAGTGGTCCTAGGACCTACTAAAGATACCAATATTTACAGATGCTCAATTTTCCTATATAAAAAGGTATAGTATTTGCATATAATTTATATTAACATATAGACTATAGCAGGGTATGCTTACATGTCACTGCATTTGCCTGGCATATGTCAAATTCAGGTTTTGCTTTTGGGAAATTTCTGGGAGTAAAAAATGTTTTTGATACACACTTTATTGAATATGTGGTTGCAAAACCTGCACATGTGAGGGGCTGACTGTACCCTCAAAAAGCCTTTCTTCTTCAACACTATCTACATTTTTAAAAGTAGAAATTATTTTGCGTTAAGAGTTGCCTCTGAAGTGTGCAATACATGAATTGCTTCCTTTCAAGACTCTGATTAAAGCTCCATGCATGCTCACCTCTAAACAGTGGGCTAGTGTAGGCCTGGCTCAGACATCTAAAGTATAGTTAGCTTAGGGGCAAGAAAGAATGTGGCAATTGAGCTAACCCTGCTCTAAGGACTCTCTGATGCCTGCTGGGAGTTATGTAATGTTTTCATATTGCTCTGCTCTGCCTGTGAGTGAGGTAGAAAAACTACACCCATTTTCCCATTATCAGAGATAGATCATCCCAACTTAGGTGAATATAACTATTTCTATGACTCAGACCGCATACCTTCCTTTAAGCTTTAACTTTACTTCTGGATAAGCTGGACCCATGGCCTAACTGTTTATAAAGTTAAAGGTGCCATGAACACTCTTTACAAGTATTCCCTGTAACTCTTTTAAGTATCAACACTCGCTTCGGCAACCATCCTGTTCCATGGGCTTATTTAACATTCTTCCTAAGGACATGTCTCTCATTCTGCTGTTTCACCTACCTTGTCTCTTTTTCCTGGTGTCTCTGGTGGCAGTCACATCACATACCTGGATGATTTTGCTCAGTCACCAGCCAGAATCGTGATCGATAACATTGTCCTAGTAGTACATGACACATTCACACCATTATTGTCTCTATTCAGCAAAGAAAAAGGCCCAGAGGAAATGGTTAAGTTTTTATAGGAAGTAAATTATCTGTATGCTTGATGGAGGGCAAGATGATTATCCACTAGATCAGCATCGTATAGCTAGGGTTGAACAAAGAGTATTACATGGAGCCAAGGAAGACCCCAAAGATAGACTCAGTTGCCTCATTGCTATATTGCCAGCTTGATTCAGGGCTACCAACATTATAAATAGGTGGTAAAATTAAGACTACAGTGAAAGTAACCATGTTCTGGAGGTCTGTTAACTTCTGAAGACCAAGTATTCTGCTACTAACAACTCACAAGGATGCTATGACATGTGGCAGCTAACCTTTGTAGCAGATCTGAGTCTAAAACTCATTTCAAACCTGTGAGAGCTGGAGACTTGGTGGGGCTCTGGCACACTTTAATTCAGAATTTTTCACTTATATTCAATAAGAATGGAAAAAAATGGTAAGATTTCATTTTTATGGCCAAGTAATATTCCATTATACACACAAAGTCTGTCCAGAAGGTATCCAGCCATATATTATGAAAAATAGAGACATTTATCGAAGAAGATACAAGATACAAGAAAAACTTCATGTAAGACAATGATGCATCAGTCCCTTTCAAAGTAGGCACTTTGAGACCTCACATAGTTCTCCCAATTGCCATCAGCTGCCCTGTCATATTTTCCTGAATCTCACTGATGGTCTGAAATATTTTCCATTTCAAAGGTGATTTTAGTTTGGGGAAAAGCCAGAAGTCACAGGACACCAAATCTGGGCTGTATGGGGGCTGAGTCACCCAGGTGATCTGATGTTTTGCCAAAAATCTCTGCAAGAGACGTGAGGCATGAATGGGTGCATTGTCATGATGAAGCTGCCAATCACCAGTTTCCCATAGCTGCAGCCTTCTGATTCATCCAAATAATTTCTGTGGAAGAATGTTCAAGCTTAACACAAAACTTGATACAGACTCGTTGCTCTACTCGCTCATTTTGAATGCAATAGCCACACAGTACACATGCTCACTCAATGGCATCTATTGCCCACACCGACTAATACATTGAAGTTGTCATAGTCCACACATGTGCATTCCAGTTCATTCTCCTTGCCTGCCAGGTTACATTGGTGTCGCATAAACCATACTCATTATGTTAATAATGGCTGGACTTTTTCTGGACAGGCCTCATGGGTAGCACATACTTTTTATCCAATAGTCTATCAATGGACACTTAGTTTGTTTCTATATCTTAGCTGTTGGAAAAAATGCTGTAATAAATATACAAATTTCTGTTTTGGATTTCTTCAGATAACTACCTAGAAGTGGGATTGCTAGGTTATATGATAGTTCTATTTCATGGATGGATCTAGAGGGCACTATACTAAGTGAAATAAATCAAACAGAGAAAAATAAATGCCATATGATGTCATGTATATGTGGAAACTATAGAAGAAAATAAAATAAACAAAACAGAAACAAACATAGATACAGAGAAAAAAACTGATGGCTGCCAGATAAGAGGGGTGTTGGAGGCCTGGGTGGCCCCCCAAAGTAAAGAGGTTAAGATGTATAAATTTGCAGTTACAAAATAGTCACAGAGATATAAAGCACAGCATAGGGAATATAGTCAATATTATTGTAATAATTATGTATGGTGCTGGGGGTTCTAGACTTATTAAGGGGATTATTTCATAACTTATACAAATGTCTAACCACTATGCTGTATACATGAAACTAATGTAATATTGAATGTCAACTGTAATATAAATAAAACATTTTAAAATGGAAAAGACAACTTCTGTTTTCATTAAGTTATACCAGACATTTTATGGATCCTTGGAACAATAATACCCACTATTTCTTTTATATATATATATATATATATATATATATATATATATATATTTACTTATTTACAATTATTTAGAAGTTTCAGCATTCTTTTTTTTAAGATTTTATTTATTTATTTTTAGGGAGGGAAGTGGGGGGAAGAGAGAGAGACAGACAGACAGACAGACAGACATCAATGTGCGGTTGCTGGGGGTTATGGCCTGCAACCCAGGCATGTACCCTGACTGGGAATCGAACCTGGGACACTTTGGTTCCCAGCCCATGCTCAATCCACTAGCTACACCAGCCAGGGCCCCACTATTTCTTGAGTACCTAATTTATGTTGCTTTAAATACTTTGGTACCAGCTGCTTAGAGCTATATTTAAAAAGATTCTGGGCCTATGGCTGGCCTCACTGGTATAATGTTGTGAAGGATTATCAATGTCTTCATTGGGCCCTGAAGAAATAAATGCAACATGTGCATGCATTTACCAGTTCTCTACAGACCATGTAATATACACAGCAGTCTTTTGAAATACGTATCATGATTTGCATTTTACACATGAAGAACCCAAGCTCCTACTTTCACTTCCAAACATGTATTTATTCCCACTCTTGCTTTCAATCTCTCTTTCTCCTCAACTAAAAGCCATTACTCTCTCTTGCTATGTCCAGCTCAAAGTCAGCCTCCTCAATGTAGCCTCCTCTGACTCCTCAGGCCCTTACTGACCTCTCCATTCCCTGAGCTGTGGAAGGACATGTGACTGCATGTTCCCTCCAGGAAGAAGCTTCTTTTCTCAAACCCTCATAATACCTTGCACGTTGTAGGTCCTATAGGCCTTATAAAAATCATTTTTGATGAATACACTAAAATGACAAGGACTAAGGGGAAAATAAGAAAAAAAAACTATTAGTAGTCTAAGGTTAAACATGTAATCAGAAAAATAAGATTTGTAATCCAGCCATGAAAATCTTGTCAAAATGTGAGGAAGCTGAATAAGCAAGCAGGGTGATGGAGTCTCAGTAGAAGTTGATTATGCTTGAGTGAAGGGCCAGTAGGCATTGGTATTACCAGTTCTTGGCTTTTTATTCCTCTATGTCCCCTCTTTCTTTAAGTTCCATAAATTCAGTATATATGAGGACTCCAAAAATAAATTTATTTTTAAAAGTTGTGTATTTATTCTTACATGTTTATACTTCAGTCATCTTTAACATACTATCCATTTGATATGATATATCTATCAGGACATTTTTTCCACTGCTCAAAACATTTTTTGAACTTGTCAGTTTTGATGCCTTTTAGTGTTTCTGGGGATTTTTTTTGTTTGTTTGTTTCACCACTTCCACATTGGCAAAAAAATTCTCTTTGAGGACATTTTTCATCCAGGAAGACAAAAAAAAAGTCACTTGAGGGCAAGATTGAGTGAATAAGGATGGTGGGGTATGGGGGTCATGATGTTTTTGGTCAAACACTGCTGAATACTCAGTGCAGTGTAGGCAGGTGCACTCAAAAATCACCCATCATGAAATGGGTAAATGCACTGAAAGAGTCTTCAAAAAATTCACTGAAACCAAATGCAGTCTCTCACAACATCAGCTGATACACTGATACAGATGGGTTCTTAGAACATTGACCTAGCAGGGGAAAGCTTGTATTACAAGGACCCTGCCCTTCAGAAGATTTTGCTTTTGGGGTCCCCCACCTCATATAGCAATCCAAAAAAATGACAAATAATGAGGTCTGATCAAGATTCTTGTACTACTTCTAGGTTCAAGAAAGAACCCAGCACCTTGCCATGTTTTACAAGAATAATGAGATGATATTTTTTATATTGGGACCAACCCAATAAAGCTGAGCTATCATTATATTGATCTAATCACCATCTAATCAATATGTGAAGATATTAAAAGAGCAACTTAAAAGATGGAAGCCACGTAACCAAGTAGATCTCAAGTAGTCATAAAATTAGCCCTTTAAGTTTGAAATGAAAGGTATTCCCCTGAATTTATGCTCCCTGCTGTCTCTTTCATCTTTAATTCATTAAGTGAAATTTGTTTAGTGATGAATACCACTTGACACTCATGAGCTGACAGAGCCTAGCCCATTAACCTTTTTTTTTTTTTTTTTGCATTGCCAGGTCCCTATGGTGAGCACGCAACCTGCAGCCCTGCTTACAGTGGAGAAAACAATATAAGAAACTTAGGTGCTGGCTGGTGAGGCACACTGGGTTGGGCATTGTCCCACAAATCAAGAGGTCACAGGTTCAATTCCTAATCAGGGCACATGCCTGGGTTGCAGGTTCGGTCCCTTTGGTCCTTGGTCACTGCACATATGAGAGGAAACTGATCAATGCTTCCCACTGGTGTTTGTCTCCAGCTCTTTCTTCTTCTCTTTCTCTCTCTCTAAAAATAAATAAATAAAATATTCAAAAAGAAAAAAGAAAAGAAACTTAGTATATACCATGTTTTTCAATTACAGTAAGCTTCTTAATGGCCACATATTAGAGAAAAATTCTAACTTCAGAGATGAAGAATCTCAAGCTCAGGGAATGGAAAATTATGTGGGTCATATTTATGTCTCCCTTTGCTAAGGGCCAATCTGAAGCCATTTCCAGTTAGACTTTCTTTCCCCTCCCAGCCTTGACTATTAATGAGTGAGCAATACAGGGAATATAGAGTATGGTATAGAAGCAAACTTGTAATGCCATTCAATCATTGGGAACATCCCACAGATATGCAGAGCATTTTATGTGATCTAAGTATTCTCCTACTGTCTCATTTATCATTTGGCTAAACTACAAAGTAGGCAAGGCTTGTATTCAATATTCCCTCCAAAAGATGTGGTAAGAGTTGTCTAAGGACATACAACTATTTAGTATTAGATCAAGGACTAGAATCCTCAATTTTTCTTCCTAACACCACTATGTATTCAAAATGGTCTGAAACTGTGGGAAAACCATGGCTTTGGAGTTAGAATTTAGATTGAAATCTCAGTCTGAATTCAAAGCCAAAGCTGTGAGACCTTGTGCAAATTACCTCTCTGAACCTTAGATCCATATCTGTAAAATATGTATTGTAAAGTAGGTATGATGAATTGAGATACTATATGTTATGTCCCTGGTATCCAATAGATACTAATAGCAGAAGCCACCAATAGTATCATATTTTCTGGAGACATTGGAAGGTTACCATTAAACAAAATTGTTCCAAGCTCTATCCTGGGGAAGGCGATTTTACCTAAGTTCCTTGATGTGGAGCAAGTGGCTTTAAACTAAAGGATTTAGTATGTAACCTGCCTTAGTGTTTCTCCTTTGTAACAATCATAACACTTGCAATTTATTATTACATGCCTGTTTTCCTTACTAGACAATGAGCTAATCAAAATAGGAATCATACAATTTTATACCTGTATCCCTAGGACCTAGCACACTTCCTTACACATAGAGGTGCTTAGTAATTCATTGTTGAACTATGGCAGCCATACTTAGAACTAGATATTAGCAAATGTGGTCTTATTGTTACTCCCTGTATATCTCATCTATTTTCCTTCCCTGATGTGAGTGAAAACCCACTCCTGCTTCAGTGAATCTTGGCATGTTTTTGCATTACAGATACGTGAGTTAATCAGATGGAAATACTGACTAAGACTTGTGGCAGTGGGACCAATGGTTGAGAGGCAGATATCCAAGCCTTGGATTTTGATCACCTTAGCCAGAATAGTGAGAAGCCTTGGAAACACTTGAAAATGTATTTTACTTGGCTAAATGGTGGTTTAGCTTGTGGCTACTCTTTTCTTAGAAGAGTTTCAAATTAGTCCAAGACTTAGGTCAAGACAATTATCTAGCAGACTTGTAACTAAAAAAAAATTCAAGCAATTCAGACAAGAGTTATTTAAAGATACAGTTTTTCAACTACCTTTAAATGAAAACAGGAGAATTACTTACATCTTGTGCCCCAGGCATAATCAGTACATAAGCTCCAGTGGTAAGGCAGATTCTGGAGGATGTGAAAAGACAAAGTAGGAAAGGGTAGGATTCTCTAGCATTTGAAGTAGCAGCAGCAACCTTAGTTATTAGTTCTTTTTACTAGACTGCTCTATTTTCTTTGGCTGATATTCTTCAACTGCCTGATCCTGGGTAGTTGAAGTTATGGGCTTTGCCAGTTGAGAGCTGTGTAACCTCAAGCAAGTTAATCTTTTTGAGTATAATTTTCTTTATCATAAAATGGTATCAGTACTATTCACTACAGAGGATGGTTCAATTATTCATGTAGTAAATCTTGATTGAATGTCCACTACAAGCCAGGTGCTATATTGGGAACTAGAAAACAGTATCAAGCCCTAATAAGGCATGAGTAATGTTGAAGATAAGATAAGCATTGATTTTTAAACTGGTGGAAACCCTTGAATTTCTAACTTGTTCTCTCTGAATCCCTTTATTCATTCATTGTCTGCCATTCTATTGCTTCCTTGTTATTTTCCCAGGGTAAAGATATAGCAATATAAGATGGCTGAAATAGGAAAGTGAGCAGAAGAAAATGGGCAATACAAATTTGGAGGATTTTTTGTGGAATTGGTTCATCATCTTTATGATGTGAAATACATTGATTGTTTTTGTTACAGATTTCAAATCAAAGGATAGAGTACTGATTATTGGTATCAAATGTCCTCAACACCAGTCCAATATTTCTTATTTAATAAGATATATTGTGACTTCTACTGCGGTTCCCAGTTGACTGCTGCATTTGTCTTAGTGGTGTGGAATTGGGTCATGCAGCAGAATTAATTATTGGGGCCTGTGATGTATCTAGCAGACAAAAGGGACAGATTGAGTGTTATGCTGAACAACAGAGCTTGAGTTATACTTCTCACATCTAAGATGCTATAGCAGTCAGTGAAAATTTATTCTGGAAGACCCATAATTAAAAAAAAATATTTATCCTCTCACAATTAGAGGAAAAGTTATTTATTAGGGGCTGCCAAGGAATTCTCTCTGGTTACTCAATATCTTTCATTGATTTCTATAAATATACATATAGAACAGAACAAATAATCACATTTGCTTTCAAAACACTGTTCTGTGTTCATGTGAAGACTGGTAATTTTTGAGACCTATTGATTTTTCCTAAAATAACATGAGTTACAGTTAGTAACTCATAAGAAAGCTCCCATGCTTACAGTTGAAGAGATGAGGGCCTGGAACTTTCAATTATCAAGAAAAATTGTAAGGTGAAGGCTAAAGTCTTTTCTTTTCAAATAAATACATATACCTTCTCCCATTCTACCCTACCTTTACATTTCTTCATTAAACATTCCTAGCAAATCAACTTTCATAAAGAAAAAAAGAAGAAATGTTATTTTAGAAAAAATCTTTGCTATGATATTTGTAATAAAATAACATGAAAAGTTTGAACATGACTATCTGACAAATATCCTCCTTAAAGGGATAAGAAACAAAAAATAAGGCATGTGTGTTTGAATTTAATAACCAAGTGAATTATCATATACTTAAAAAAAAGGGTTAAAGGAAAAAGTCTTTGTTTATATTTGTCAATAGTTCCTAAGATAATATTTCTTGGCTCATTTTGGATTCCTTCTAGCCTCCTTCTCATACTGAGTTTTCCTTCAGCCTCCTCTCTGGCACCTTTTGAACTTTCTGCTTCCCTTCCATATCTGTCTCTCCTACTAAAAATGAGCTCAAATCTAAGGAAAGCCAATTACTAAAGATTTGTCATGAGGACATTTTTTTGGTTTGTGTTTTTGTTTTTTGTTTTTTTAGCAGTCACTTCTTCTGAAAATTGTTTCCTTTACAAAACATGTTTTCCTAAAATGGAAAAAAAAATCTCCCAAAAGACTGTAATTTTATAACACTTTCAAGAAGATAATAATAGCTTCACAAAAGTTGTACCATAAATTATAAACAATTGCACATAAGCTCCAACTACCTGGAACTGTCTCCTTGAGAAAAATTGAATGGATACTGTTGCATCCAGCAAACGCGAGAACAAATATCAGAGACTTTCAGGGTATCAAAGATGTTGCTTTATTGGCCAAGTTTAACCTGCGCAGGGGCGAACTCTCAAAGTGTCCGGAGACACGGTACCCACAAGGGCTGCAGACGAGAGTCGCGCCGAGCGCTTACAGCTAAGTCCTTATATAGGTGTTTTGGCGCGAGCAAGCAAGCGTTTCACAGAAGCTGATGTGGCAGTTAGCTATTTGCTTCCAGAGACCGCGCGCGGGAACAGGGTAAAATTCAAATTTTTAAAACTAAACAAAGCATTGCTTATCTAGCATACCCAGGGGAGAACATCTGCATGACACAGGATGTTTGCTCAACTACATCCTGCACTCTGTCTCCCTTGTTAGTTCCTTTTAGCTACAATGCAGTTCCTGTTTACTAAGGTCACATTTAGTTCTTAATTTTCTTGTTCCCAACACTAGAAACAAGAGGTATTTTTTAAGTTTATAAATTTATTCAAAAAATAAAATAATAAATCATTACATATTAATATAAAGAATATTTTTGTTTTGTTTTTACTTATTATTTTTTAATTGTTGTTCAAGTACAGCTGTCTCCATTTTCAGCCCACCATAGCCCCCTGCCCCACCCATCCCCACCACCCACCCTCAAACCTAACCCCTTTGACTTTGGGGGAAAAGAGTGGAAGGTCCATCAAGGAACATATATAAAGGACACATAGACAAAGAGGTGATTTTCTTTAATATTCACTGTGAGGACTAACTTGAGCTCCTGGAGGTAAAACACAAAAATATGGAGCTCCTATGATTGGTCACCTTTGGAATTGTTAACTCTGAGTTGTTCACATTTAACCTCCAGCAATTTGTCAATTATAGTCCAAGGTTTTCTATAAACACTAGTTTTCATGGAGGTTTTTGGTCTGGTACAATATGATTTTAGGCATCCCCAATGTATCTGTTCAAATTAAGGGCAAATGGTTTCCTCTCTAACTTCACTTTGTTGCCAGACCTAAGAATAATTATTGACTTTTTCAGTTTTTTCAGCTTTTTTTAACTTGTTGTTAGTATAGAACCACAACCTCTAAGCTCCTCACGTGCTGGACTAGGAAATGAAAGTGAAATTGGAAATTTTAAGTACAAAATTATTGTTGTCTTCGGGGCCTTCAGATCCACCATGGATGGATCTTCTGCATCAGCTTAGTGAGTCCCCAGGGAAGGCCACACCAATACTCACCCACTACCAACAATACTGAGAATTCTGCAATATTCACAATCCCTTGCTCATGCTTGAATTCTTCCTTTAACATACTCAGATTGAATCAGCTATGTATCTGTTGGGAACAAGAAAATTAAGAACTAAATGTGACCTTAGTAAACAGGAACTGCATTGTAGCTAAAAGGAACTAACAAGGGAGACAGAGTGCAGGATGTAGTTGAGCAAACATCCTGTGTCGTGCAGATGTTCTCCCCTGGGTATGCTAGATAAGCAATGCTTTGTTTAGTTTTAAAAATTTGAATTTTACCCTGTTCCCGCGCACGGCCTCTGGAAGCAAATAGCTAACTGCCACATCAGCTTCTGTGAAACGCTTGCTTGCTCGCGCCAAAACACCTATATAAGGACTTAGCTGTAAGTGCTCGGCGCGACTCTCGTCTGCAGCCCTTGTGGGTACCGTGTCTCCGGACACTTTGAGAGTTCGCCCCTGCGCAGGTTAAACTTGGCCAATAAAGCAACATCTTTGATACCCTGAAAGTCTCCGATATTTGTTCTCGCGTTTGCTGGATGCAACACTAGCAGAGAAGAGAAAGAAACTACTATAAAATATGCCAGAACATTCTATTATTCTTAACAAGGTCTACTCTCAGGAGAGAGTAGTTTATCAGAGTCTACCTATCTTGCTGGGGTTTTATCAGAGCCTAAACCACCTGGGAAAAATAAAATAACTGTCACCCAAGTCTATTCTTCATATAGAGGATGGGAAATACATAATTCTACCTGCCCCCAGTCATTTTGTGTGAGGGGGCAAAATGAGGGGGAAAAAAGCAAAAATGAGAAACACTTAAGGGGAAAAAAAGCAAAAATGAGAAACACTGGTTGTTGGGAACCACCCTGTCTGGTTTCAGAAGCTGTAATCCCCCATGGCTAAGGCTGAGTAAAAAGACATTGGGACCATAAGCCATTAAGGAGACAAAGCTTATCTCCTTGGCAGGGGTGCCACCACTGCCCCCTTTTACTTCACCCTGCTTGGCCCCGGGTGGGTGACTGGTTAGCCAATGATGGGTAGGATTCCTCAAAGGAGGGATGACCTAAGATAGGCACAGTTATGAAGGGGTCCTCAGGGAAGGACTCAGGGGGCTATAGAAAAAGGGGGTGATGGACCCTCACCCCTCAGCTTTGACATAGCCTGAGTCCTCATTCTGTTGCCAGAAGTGTCCTAGTCTCTTGGCTGCCTTACTTCCCCTGCCAGACTGAAGCCTGAAACAATGCCAGAGGTGCGTGCAGCCTTGTACTGGAAAGGGCAGGTTCCCTAGGGAAATCAGGCCTAAGAAAGAATGCATAAAGTCCTATGAAACCTACTTTGCTAATACCCTCAATTTAAATGATAAGGGTTCAAGCATGAAATGAGTTTGTTTCCCCAAGGTTTTATGGCCCTTTAGCTATCTGACCCTGACTCAGAATAAGCCCTCAGAGTTCTTTGAATCTTATCTACTGTTTGATCATTACAGCCTGACAATGATTGCTGAGTTTTACTTATATGCCCTGTATTTCTATGCAAATTGAACCCCCCAAAAAAGCCCATTGAGGAAAAGGCTCTTGGCCCTTCTCTGAGAGACTGACCACCATTCCTCCCCAAGCAGATCATGTCTTGGTAGACTTATTCTCATCTGTGGTGACTGGGGGGGGGTCTCTGCCTGCCCCCCACCTTTGCAGGCAAAGACCTACCTATCTGGTGCACAGAGCAAGGACCTGAGGTTTCAGGGCCTGTTTGACCAGAGGCTATGAGCCAGCTTCATGGACAGCACACCTAAAAGGACAGAAATTAGCGCTTTCAACCCCCCAGGGACAGGGGCATTTCTCAGTAAGGCCCCCAGGTGTGTTACAGTTAAGAAGAAAGGCTTTTATTGTGCCACTCCTTGAACGGATTTCTTCTCATTTCTTTCCCCTGCACCCTCTTCCATGAATAGGAGCCTTGCTTTCTCTTTCCCAAGCATTTGCCACATCTCACAGGCACAGGTCGAGCAGTTAAGAGCCACAAGGGCTCACCACTAGAAGACACCCATTAGAGGATAAGCTTAAATGTGGACCTGGACAGAACACTAGGTTTCCAACCAGCTGCAAGCAAATGTCCAGGCAACGAGAGGCACACTGTACAAGCATTCACAGTCCCATCCCCTGCAGCATGGTCTCCACCTAGGTTTAGGCTTGGGGAGGAGAAAGCAAAGGCTTTCACCTTTTAACTAGATTCATAATTGCTGAGCTTGCGGTGGGAGAAATTTCAGAAAAGCTTCTTTTATTTGTTAAAGAAAATTCTTTAAGTTTCTGCAAATCCTCAACCATTGGGAACGGGCTCTCTAAGGAAAAGGAGAAATGTTTTAGGCTAATTCAGCAGCTTTTTAAGACTTCTGGATATCTACTAGATAAGGAATCTTTAGATTTGGAAATATGGAAAAAAGCAGGGCAGAGAAGCCCTTGTAATCAGGAAAGCTTAGACAAAAGGGGAAGGGGCCTATGGGATGGTGGTGGCGGTGACTCTGGATGCCAGCCAGGCCCTTCCTGTGGGTTGCCCCAGTTATGGTGGGCATCACAGCCATGCCTGGTGAGCCCAGCCAGGGTGCCAGCTCACATGTGCTCATTGCACCGTGAGGCTGGGTCTTTCTGCCCAGGACAGGAGTCAGTGATGGAGGTGGGGTTGGTCCCCCTCACATCCCCTCCTCCCCGTGCATGTGAAAGCAACCTTTCCTCATAACCAATTCCAGGAACAGGTACTGGCCCTCTAGGTCAGCCCCTGGGGCTGTGGTTCTGAGCAGCACCTTGCCTCAGCTGGTGCCTAGCAGCAGACTTAGAACTGGCACAGACAGTACATGATAAAAGGGAGTTCCAGCCAGGTCATCTCTAAGGTGAGAGAAAACATTCCCCCAGCTTTGGGAGGATGTCGGCATGCTTAATTTCAAGAATGGGATTTTTATTTTGTTTACATTTCTATACCTGGGATAGGGGCCATTTCTCAGCCCCACAAAAGTATGTGGGCTCTTAAATATTCTGGTCCAGATGGGAAAGTTGGACAAATTCAGCCTTGCATCCTTCCCACCTCACTTAATACCTGGGGCAGGGACCTCCTCACTCAGTGGGGAATGGAAATCACCCTACTCTGGGAATTAACCCCAGAGGGTTGCAACCTCAAATAATTTGGCAAACAGATGTTATGCACTATCCCCCTCTTCATTTTGTAATATATTCCTTAAGTGAAACATTTGGCAATCTAATGGAGCTTAAGTTTTAAAAGACTTGTTGTAGGAGGGTGCAGCCAAAGAGTCCCCAAAAGAAGGATTTGTAATGGAGTTCAGAACTCAAGGTGTCCAGGAAATATTAGAAAAATATATAGAATGTCCTCACCCTCCACCCCAGGGAAAGGGACAAATGGAGCAGGGCCATTGAGAGCTGTTTCGCATAGCGACAGCCTTGCAGATACCCTCTGGCATGGCCATTTAGCATATCTATAACCTTTAACTGGTTGCATAGATATGTTAAATAGCTGTGACCAGCTCTGAGCCAGGGGAATGGAAGTGACAATGTTATGCTATTTTAGAATGTTTTGTGAATTATGTATGTTGCATAAAGTTCAAGTACAACATAGATAGTCTGTAAGAAAGGAATTAAGAAAGTGAAGGAAAGTGTAGGGTTGAGAAAGAGAAGGGTAAGAAGGAATAAAGAAAAAAGATAGATACCACATTCATGTGTGGCATGGGAAGTGGAAAGGAAATAAGAGGAATAATAAGCATCTAAGTATTTGAAACACTGCAAATTCTAGACCTAGGAACTACCAGGTCCTGAGAACAACAGAGTAAGTAACTCACTGCTCAAACTCATTGCAGCTTGCAAAAACAGCAGGGGGCCTGTCTTTCCAAGCGGACACTTATTCAGGTGTTCTGCAGGGCACTCCCTCACTGGGAAGTCAGCAAAGAACGTTAGAGTTCAAGGCCTTCAGCCACTTAGGCTATCCACAAGAAATCAAAACTAATAATGGCCCGGGATACATTGCACAAGTCACTCAGCCTTTCTTAGAAAAGTGGAAAATTTGGCATAAAACAGGTATCCCCTATAACCCTACGGGCCAAGAAATTGTTGAAAGAGCTCACCAGACCTTTAAAACATTATTAAACAAACTAAAAAGGGGGAATCATGATACATCCCCCAGGAATTTAACCATGTCAGCAATATATACATACAATTTTTTGAATTATGATGATAATTTAAAGTCACCCATATACAAACATTTTGTGCAAAACAGTCCTGCAGGCCCACAGCCCTTGGTCTTATACAAAGACGCATTAGGGGAAGGAAATGAGAAGGCCCAGTTGAACTATTGACTTGGGGAAGACAATATGCTTGTGTTTCCCCTCCAGAAGGACGTTTGGAGCTGGCAGCGAAAAGGGTGAAGTCATATAAAAGGCTTCCCTGGCTGTGACCCACCTCCACCTTATTGGACTCCCCCGATACAACTTCTCTAAGCTGTGTGTCACCCTCCTGCAGTGGAATTCCAGTCAACATTCCTGAACAGATATTCATCATTGTCTGCAGGGCATGTTCTCTTCCAATCTCAAAGGACAGATTGATCAGCTCCAGCTTGAGCTCCACCAGCAGCTCAGTGGTATCAAATGCCTCACTGAACAGAAGGTTCAAAACAGAAGGTTCCAGACCCTTCACAATAATCTACAATGGCTGAACCCTAAGAACTGGTTCGATGAACTGAATTTATGGGTTTGGGTCATGGCAGCCCTTGGTTGCTTCCTTGTCTTAATTCTTATCTGTGCTTCACCATGTATATGGAGGTTGTTTTCTTGAGATCACATTTGGAAACAGCAGATAGTAGGTTTCACAGGCTTAACAACTACAACTGATTTCACAAACAAAAAAGAGTGAGATGTTGGGAACCGCCCTGTTGGGTTTCAGAAGCTGTAATCCCCCGTGGCTAAGGCTGAGTAAAAAGACATTGGGACCATAAGCCATTAAGGAGACAAAGCTTATCTTCCTGGGGCTGAGGCAATGCCCCAGGCTGGGGCTGAGGCAATATATATAATTATAATATTATAATATATAATTATAATATTACAATTATATAATATTAATATATAATGTTAATATTATGTATATTATATATATTATATATAATATTATATATAATATATATAATGGGAATAACCAAGGAAGAAAGAGAAAAAGCAAAAAAAAAAAAAATTCCAGGCATACTGACAAAATTTCCCTCAAATTAATATCAGATGTTAAACCAAAGGTCCAGGAATCTCAGAGAACACTATGCAGGATAAATGAAAGAACAAAAGAACTGTACGTATAGACATATTATTACCAATGTTCAGAAAATAAAGTGGAAAGATGTTCAAGGGAGAGAGAGGAAAAGAAAAGCCTATTGTTCCTCTTACCCACAGAGGAACAATAATGAGAATTACATCCCTTCAGAAATAATGTAAACAGAAAGATTAGAATGAAAAATTTAAAGTGTTAAGGAAAAAAAAAACAAAACCTCACTAACCCAGAATACTATACCCTGTGAAGTTATCCTTCAAAAGTGAAAAATAAATATATAATTTCTCAGACAAACAAAAACTGAGGGAATTTATTGCCAGTAGACCTGACTTGTAAGAAAATGTTAACAAATTTTTGTTTAGAGAGAAAGACTATGATATAGTCAGAAACTCAGATCTACCTAGAAAAAAAAGCAGAGAAGGAAGAAGTAAAAGCAAAAAAAAACTTTAATTTTGCGTGTTGTTATTTGTTCTAACAAATCATAGTTTGTTCAAAGTACTAGTGGCAACAATGTATTCAATTATTCATGCTTATGTACATTTATTTGCTAATATAAACATATGTATAAGTGAGATAAATGACAACGATGATACATGAAACAGGTATTTGGAATATACCTGTTTATAATAACAATTTTGTTATTATAAGGTACTTGTACTACATGAAGCAGTATAGTCTTTTTTTATAGTTGTTCAATGAAGTTGTCTCCATTTTCACCCCACCACAGCCTCCCATTAAATCCATCCCTGCCTCCCGCCCTCCAACCTACCCCTTTGGCTTTGTCTATGTGTCCTTTATGCATATCCTTTGATGGCCCTTCCCTATTATCCCCTATTATCCATCTCCCCCTTCCTCTCTGACTACTGTCAGTTTGTTATTTATTTCAATGTTTCTGGTTATATTTTGCTTGCTTGTTTGTTTTATTGATGAGGTTCCATTTATAGGTCAGATTGTATGGTATTTGTCTTTCACATACTGGCTTATTTCACTTAACATAATGCTCTCCATTTCCATCCATGCTGTCACAAAGTGTACGAACTCCTTCTTTCTTTCTGATGCATAGTATTTCATAGTGTAAATATGCCATAGTTTTTTTTAATCCACTCATTTACTGGTGAGCATGAAGCAGTATAGTCTTACTTGAAAGTGAGCTTGGATTATTTATAAATATATATTACAAACTTTAGGGCAACCATTAAATAAAATTAAAATATATAATTAATATATTAAGGAAGAAGAGAGAATGGAGTCATATAAAATACTCAATTGAAATCCCAAAAGGCAAAGAAATTGCAGAAGATAAAAGAAAGAACAAAAAACAAAGGAGAAATAGAAAACAGTAATAAATGTGGTAGCAATTATTCTCCAACTATATCAATAATCATCTTAAATATTATTGGGCTAAATGTACCAAAGACAGAGACAGTTACACTGGATCAAAAAACAAGACACAGACCTGGCTGGTGTGGCTCAGTGGATTGGGTGCTGGCATGAAAATCAAAGGGTCTATGGTTTGATTCCCAGTTAGGGCACATGCCTGTGTTGTGGCTCAGGTCCACAGTTGGAGGCATGCAAGAGGCAACCACACATTGGTGTTTCTCTCTCTCCCTTCCCCTTGCTCTAACAATAATACATAAATAAAATCTTTAAAAAATAAGACCCAATTACAAATGTTGTCTATAAGAAACCCAATTTAAATATACTCATGCAGATTAAAAGCAAATGGCTAAGGAAATATATAAATGCTAATGCTAATGAAAATAAAGCAGGAGTAGCAATATTAACTTCATACAGAGCAGAATTCAAAGCAAGGAAAATTACAAGAGACAAAGGAACATTATATAATAATGAAGGTTTAAGTTCTCAAAGAAGATATACAATGCTTAATGTGTATAGACAAAACACAGCATCAAAATATGTGGTGAAAAATCAAATAGAGCTGTGAGGAGAAATAGGTGAATCCACTATAACAGTTGGAGAGTTCAATACCCATTTATAATAAATGGGTTGATCGAGCTGGCAGAAGTCAAAAGATCATAGGTGAAGTCAACCAAACCATTAGTTAAGTATACATAATGACATCTACAGATTACTTCATCCAAAACAACAGTAGAAAACACGTTATTCTCAAGTGTACATGAAACATTCACCAAGATAGACCTGATTTGGGGGGCATAAGACACATTTTAACAAGTTTAAAACAAAGATATTCAAACTATATCTACTTGCAGACTACAATGAAATTAAAGTAAAAGTCAATAACAAAAAGACAGCTAGAAATCTCCAAAGTACTTGGACAATAAACAATACAATTCTAAATAATACATAGATCAAATAAAAAAATCTTGAGAGAAATTTTAAAATATTTTATCTGAATGAAAATGAAAATACAACTTTTCAAAATTTGCAGGATGCAGCAAAGGAAATGCTTAGAGAAAAACTTAAACTATTTAATGCATATATTAGAAAAGAAAAATCTAAAATCAATGATCTAAGCTTCTACCTTAGAAAAAAAGAAGAGCAAATTAAATCAATATAAGCAGAAAAGAACAAAGAATAAGAATTAGAGCAGAAATCAACAAAATTGAAAACAGAAAATCAATACAAGAAACCAAAGGAACACAAAGTTGTTTCATCGACATGATCAATAAAACTGATAAGCTTCTGGTAAGGCTAACTAAGAAAAAAAGAACACATAGAGAAAACAAGAACTTAATGCAACACAATTGTAGTTGGGAGATTTAATCTTTTACTTTTAAAAATGGAAAGATCATCTATAAATAGAATCAAATGGAAACAGTGGATTTAAATTATATCACATACCAAATGAACTCAATAAACATATACAAAACATTCCATCCAACAGAAGCAGAGTACATTTTTTTCAAAAACACCTGCAACATTTTTTTAGGACAGAATACATGTTATCCCACAAAACCAGTCAGCACATTAGAGAAAACAGAAGTTATATTAATTATCTTTTCTCACCACAAAACATGGTATGAAAACTAGAAACCAATAACTGAATGGGAAATTTACAAATATATGAAAGTTAAAGAACATATTCCTGAATAACCAATGGATCAAGGAAGAAAGCAAAAGGGAAACTTAGAAAATACATTGAGACAAATAAAAATAACACAATATACCAAAACTTATGGCACACAACAAAAGCAGTACTAAGAAAGAATTTTATAGCAATAAATTCATACATCAAGAAAAAAGAAAAAAATCAAATAATCAACTTAACTTTACACCCTAAAGAACTAGAAGAAAAAGAAGAAATGAAGGCCCAAGTTACAAGAAGGATTGAAATAATAAATATTAGAGCAAAAATAAATGACATAGAGAACCAAACAATAGAAAAGGTAATAAGCTAAAAAATTGGTCCTTTGAAAGGATTTTGTTTTAAACTATATTTTATTGATTAAGCTATTATAGTTGTCCCAATTTCTTCATGTTTAATCCCCTTCACCCTGCACCCCTCAGGCCCCAGTATCATTCCTCTTAGTTCATGTCCATGGGTTACATGTAAGTTCTTTGGCTTCTCCATTTCCCATACTATTCTTAACCGTCCCCTGTCTATTTTGTGCCTACCGTTTATGCTTCTTATTCTCTGTACCTTTCCCCCCATTCTTTGCCTCCTCCTCCCACTGATAACCTTCCATGTGATATCCATTTCTATGATTTTCTGTGTGTTCTAGTTGTTTGACTAGTTTTAGTTTTTGTTTTCTAGATTCAGTTGTTGAGAGTTGTGAGTTTGTTATTTTAATGTTCATAGTATTGATATTCTTTTTCCAATATAAGTCTCTTTAACATTTCATATAATAAGGGCTTGGTGATGATGAACTCCTTTAACTTGACCTTATTGATAAGCCCTTTATCTGCCTTTCTGTTCTAAATGATAGCTTTCCCAGATAGAGGAATCTTGGATGTAGGTCCTTGCCTCTCATTACTTCGAATACTTCTTTCCAGCCCCTTCTTGCCTGCAAGGTTTCTTTTGAGAAATCAGCTGATAGTTTTATGGGAACTCCTTTGTAGGGAACTGTCTCCTTTCTTCTTGATGCTTTTAATATTATCCCCTTATCTTTAGTCTTGGGTAACTGAATTATAATGTGCCTTGGTGTGTTCCTCCTCAGGTCCAATTTCTTTGGGACTCTCTGGGCATTCTGGACTTCCAGGAAGTCTGCTTCCTTTGCCAGATTAGGGAAGTTTTCCTTCATTATTTGTTCAAATAAGTTTTCAATTTCTTGCTCTTCCTCTTCTCCTTCTGGAAGCTCTATGACTTGGATGTTGAAACATTTAAAGTTATCACAGAGGTTTTGGAGCCTCTCCTTTTTTTTTCATTCTTGTTTCTTCATTCTGTTCCAGTTGGATCCTTATTTTTCCTTTTGTTCCACATCATTTATTTGAGTCCAGGTTTCTTTCCTTTCACTGTTGATTCCCTGTATATTTAGCTTTATTTTGTGCTTTATATTTATTTTATGTAGTCTTCATTGCTACCTTTATTTTGCAACTGAGCTCAATAAATTCTGTGAGCATCCAGATTACCAGTGTTTTGTACTCTGCTTCAGATAGGTTGTTTATTTCCTCATTGCTTAGCTCTTTTTCTGAAGTTTTGATCTGTTCTTTAATTTGGACCATATTTATTTGTCTTAGTGCACTGATCTGTATGGATGTTTCTTTATCTCTTCGGTTGTTAGAGTTCCATGCCATTTGTTTCTGGCAGTTGTGTTTGTTTATTGTTTTTAAATTGGTTGTTATCCTTCTTTGGGTTGTGTGAGGAAGCTAAGTGTTTATACCTACACCTCCATCTTGATTGGAACTGGATTCTTTGAAAGGATTTTAAAAATGACAACTCTTCAGTTAGACCAACCAAAAAAGGGGAAAACCTAAATAAATATCGTTATAAATGAAAGAGATGACATTATAAGATAACGCAGAAATATAAAGGATCATAAGAGACTACTATAGACTAAAATATGTTAACAAATTGAACAATACACAAAAATGTATAAAATCCCAGAAACATACCAATTACATAATTGAACCATTAAAAAATAGTAAACATGTACAAACCCACAATGATTTAAAATATTGAATCAGTCATCAAAAACCTCCCCAAAAGATGAGTCCATGACAGGATGATTTTACTGAAAAATTTTACCAATCATTTAAAAAACTCCTGGAAATCTTACTCAAGCTTGTTTATAAATTTCAACAAGAAAGAACATTCTCAAACTCATTTTATGAGCCTAGAATTAACCTGATATTAAAACTAGATATAGATACAAGATAAGAAAACTACAGGCTAATAGCACTGATGAATATAGAGGTAAAATTTCTCAACAAAATACTAGCTAAGTGAATTTATTAACATATTGAAAATATCATAAAACCAATGCTGTAGAGGTTGTGGAGAAATGGAAACCCTAGGCACTGTTGGTGGGAATGCCGACTGGTGCAGCTACTATGCAAAAACAGTTTGGAAATTCCTCAGAAAGCTAAAAATTAAACTGCTTTTTGACCCAGGAATACCATTACTGAGACTATACCCTAAGAATCCTGAAACACCAATTCAAAAGATACTATGCACCCCAATGTTCATAGCAGCACAATTTACAATTGCCAACTGCTGGAAAGAACCTAAGTGCTCACCAGCAAATGAATGGATAAAAAAAAAACTATGGTACATTTACACAATGGAATACTACACAGCAGAAAGAAAGAAGGAGCTCCTACCCTTCATGACAGCATGGATGGAACCGAAGAACATTATGCTAAGTGAGATAAGCCAGGTGGAGAAAGACAAATACTGTATGATCTGACCTATAAGTGGAACCTAATCAACATAACAAATAATCAATCAAAATATAACCAGAAACATTAAAATAAAGAACAAACTGATAGTAACTGGAGAGGAGAGGAGACAGGGACAATTGAAGACACCAGGGGAAGGTCCATTGAGGAAGATGTATAAAGGACACATCAAAAAAGCCAAATGATGTAGGTTCAAGGGTGAGAGGCAGGGATGGGTGGGGTGAGGGGCTGTGCTGGGGTATCCTGATACATCATGGTTTTCAGGTTCAATGCCCAGTCAGAGCACATATAAGAATTAACCAATAAATGTATAAATAAATGGAATGATAAGTTGATGTTTCTCCCTCTCTCTGTCTGACTCCCTTCCTTGCTCTCTAAAATCAATAAAAATGTTTAAAAAAGAAAAATATAGAACCTTTATCTTATACCACTTACAAAAATGAACTTGAAATGGATTTACAGCCTTAGGTGTAAGACCTAAAATCATAAAGCTCCTCAGAGAAAATAGAAGTGGCAAGCTCACTGATATTGGTGCTGGCCATGACATTTCAAATATAACACCAAATGCACAAACAACAAAAGAAGAAATCAACAAGTGGGACTACATCAAATTAAACAGCTTCTACACAGCAAAGAAATTATGAACAAAAATGAAAGATAATCTATAGAATAGGAAAAAATATTTCCAAACCACATATCTGATAAGTGGTTAATATCCAAAATATCAGGTTTGTCAAGATGTCCAACCATGTAATATGAAAAGTAGAGACATTTAGTGAAGAAGATACAAAATATAAGAAACAATGTACATAGGACAATGATGCTTCAGTCCCCTTCACAGTAGGCACCTTAGGATCTCACACAATTCTCCCAATCACCTTAAGTTACCCCATCATATTTTCCTGAACCTCACTGATGGCTGAAATCTCTTCCCTTTCAAAGGAGATCTTAGTTTTGGGAAAAGCCAGAAGTCACAGGGCTCCAAATCTGAGCTGTCAGGGGGCTAAGTCACCTACATGATTTGATGTTTAGCTAAAAAGCTCTGCGTGAGATGTGATGCATGAATAGACATGTTGTCATGATGCAGCAGCTAACCATCAGTTGCCCATAGCTGTAGCCTTCTGAATCATCTCAATAGTTTCTGTGGAGGAATGTTAAAGCTAATGCAAAATTTGATGCAGATTTGTTTCTTTACTTGCTCAGTCATTTTGAATATGACAGCCACACATGCTCACACAGCAGCATCTACCATCCCCTCTGACTACTACAGTGAAGTTGTCATTATTTATCCATGTGCATTCCAGTCTGCTCTCCTTGGCTGGCTGCCAGGTTACAATGATGCCACACAAACCATTCTCATTATATTACCAATGGGTGAACTTTTACCAAACAGGTCTCTCTCTCTCTCTCTCTCTCTCTCTCTATATATATATATATATATATATATATATGCCCTAAAATAGGAGAAAATCCCTGACATTTGTGGCAATATGGATGCACTGTGAGGGAATTTGCTAAGTGAAATGTTAGACATAGAAAAGTAAATCTTACTTATACGTGGAGCCTAAAAAACATCAAACTCATAGAAATGGAGAGTAGAATAGTGGTTTCCAGGTTGAGGGGAGGATTACTGGGGAGATGAACACGGGTAAAAATGTTCAGTTACAAGATTAATAAGTTCCTAGGATCTAATGAACAATATGTTTACTATAGTTATTCATACTGTAATGCATACTTGAAGTTGTTATGGGAACAGTTCTATAATGTTCTCATTGTAACAAGATAAAACATTATGTGATATGAGAAAAGTATTAACTAACTTTATTGTTCCAAACATTTCACAATATATATGTGTATCAAATCATCACACTGTACACCTTAAGCTTACACAATGTTATGTCAACTAAGTCTCAATAAAGTTGGAAGAAAAAACACATTATCATTTACAAGAGTATCAAAAATGAAAAAAACTATACATTTAAAAAATATATACAAGTTACATGTGAAGAAAATCATAAATTAATGGAATATATCAAAGAAGAAATAAATAAATCAAAGATATTCTGTATCCTTGGATAGGAGGACTAAATATTTTCAAGTTGTTTGTTCTTCCCTATTTGATATATAGATTCAATGTAATACCAGTCAAAATCCTAACACATTGTTTTGTAGATGTTGACAAGTTGATTCTGAAGCTTATATGACAAGGCAAAAGACACAGAATAGCAACTCATTACTGAAGGAAAACAAAGCCAGATGACTGACACTACTCAACTACAACATTTATTAAAAAGCTACAGTAATCAAGGTAGTGTGGTATCAGTGAAAGAAAAGACAAACAAATCAATGGCACACAGAACCCAGAAACAGACCCAATACATATAGTCAGCTGCTCTCTGAGAACAAGCAAAGGCAATACAATTGGACAAAGTCAGCCTACTCAACAAATGGTCCTGGAACAACTGGATATACATACATATACATATATATATATATATATATATATATATATATATATATATAAATAATATAGACTTTACCCCTCACAGAAATTGACTAAAAATTGATAATAAACCTAAATGTAAAATAAAAAACTGGAAAACTCCTAGAAAACAAGATAGTGAAAAACATAGATGACCTTGGGCATGATGAAATTTTAGATACAGTAATAAGGCACGGTCAATTAAAGAAATAATTCATAAGATGAATTTCATTAAAGCTAAAATCTTCCACTCTGCAAAAGACAATGTCAAGAAAATAGACAAGGAAAATCTCAAACAGGGAGAAAATATTTGCAAAGGGATGATCTGATAAAGAACCGTTATCCAAAATATACAAAGAAAACTTAAAACTTAACAATGAAAACACAAATAACCTGATTAAAAAATGGTCTTAAAAACTGAACAGATATCTCACCAAAGACAACATACAGATGGCAAGTAAGCATATATCACTAGGGAAATAAAAATTAAAACAATTCGACACCACTATATACCTATTAGAATAGCTCAAAATTATAATACTGACAACACCAAAAGCTGGCAAGGATGTGGAGCAACAAGACCTTTTTACATTGCTGGTGAGAATGCAAAATGGTATAGGCACTTTAAAAAAGAGTTTGGGAAAAGACAAACTTCCAGCCGAGATGGAGGCATAGGCAGATACACAATGCCTCCTTACACAACAAAAAGAAGGACAACAACAAATTTACCAACAAAAAAGAACCAGAACAGCCAGAAAACAGAACTGTATGGAAGTCCAACAACCAAGGAGTTGAAGAAAAAACATTCATCCAGAATGGTAAGAGGGGTGGACAATAGCAGCCAGGGCAGAGAGAACATGTGGCAAGGTGATGACTGGAAGACTGGGTGGGCGAGGTGGCAGTTGGCTGTACCACATTTGTGTGTGGATAAACCGGGAGAAACAACTGGGGAGAGAGGCAGACCACATGACCCAGGGTTCAAACATGGGAAAAGAAAGCCTCAAAACCTCTGGCCATAAAAACCTGTGGGGGTTGCAGTGGCAGAAGAAATCCCCAGCCTCACAGTATAGTTCACTGGAGAGACCCACAAGGTCCTAGAACATACACAAACTGGCCCGCCTGGGAATCAGCACCCGAATGGCCCAATATGCTTGTGCAGGAAGTGACTGAAAGCTGGTCAAGAGCCTAGCAAGCATCATTTGTACCTCTCTGAACAGTCCTCTACAGATCGCACCACAACACAGCAAAGTGAGTTGCCTTGCCATAACCAATATATAAGATTACACCCCTTACGATGTAACAACTGTGCTGAGACAAAGAAATATGGCCCAAATAAAAGAAGAGATCAAATCTCCAGAAAAATAATGAAGCAACAAAGAGACAGCTAACCTATCAGATGCAGAGTTCCAAACACTGGTAATCAGGATTATCACAGAAATGGCTGAGTATGATCCCAAAATAGAGGGAAAAATGAAGGCTATGTGAAGTGAAATAAAGAAAAAAGACCACGGAACCAACAGTGAAGGGAAGGAAACCAGGACTCAAATCACTGATTTGGAACAAAAGAAAGAAATAAACATTCAACCAGAACGATATGAAGAAAGGAAAATTGAAAAAAAAAATGAGGAGGGGCTTAGGAACCTCTGGGATAACTTTAAACATTCCGGCATCTGAATCATAGGGATGTGGGAAGGAGGAGAGGAAGAGCAAGAAATTGAAAACATATTTCAACAAATAATGAAGGAAACTTCCCCAACCTGGCAAAGGAAATAAACTTTCAGGAATTTCAGGAAGCTCAGAGAGTCCCAAAGAAATTGGACCTAAGGAAGCACACTCCAAGGCACATCATAATTCAATTACTCAAGATTAAACATAGAGAATCTTAAAAGCATCCAGAGAAAAAGAGAGTTACCTACAAAGGAGTTCCTATTAGGCTATCAGTTTATTTCTCAAAAGAAGACTTGCAGGCAAGAAGGGGCTGGAAAGAAGTATTTGAAGTCACAAAAGGTCAGGACCTACATCCAAGATTACCCTATCCAGCAAAACTATCATTTAGAGTGGAAGGGCAGATAAAGTGCTTCCCAGATAAGGTCAAGTTAAAGGAGTTCATCATCACCAAGCCCTTATTATATGAAATGTTAAGGAGACTTATCTAAGAAAAATAAGATGATAAAAAACATGAATAGTAAAACGGCAACCTCACGGCTATAAACCACTAAACCTATGCAAAGAAAAATAAAAACAAACTGAGCAAACAACTAGAACAGGAACAGAATCACAGAAATGGAGATCACATGGAGTGTTATCACCTCAGAGAGAAGACAGGAGAATTGGGGAAAATGTACAAGGTATACAAAGTATACATAATAGGTACAAAATAGACAAGGTGAGGTTAAGAATAGTATAGGAAATGGAGAAGATAAAGAACTTATGTGTATGAACAATGGAATGAACTAAAGGTGGATAAATGCTAGTGGGATGGGGTATGCAGTACAGAGGCTGATAAAGGGGAGAAAAAATGGGACAACTATCATAGCCTAATCACAAAAATATACTTTAAAAAATAAAAAATGAAGGTTGTATGAAAGTGAAAAAAAGACAAAGGTATACAAAATACAACCCTTATTTTTTCTTATTAGAATCATTAAACACAAATTGTTTTGCTAAAAAAGAGAGACAGAGAAAGTTTGGTTGAGTTTTTATTTTTTTTAATTTCAATTGTTGCACAAGTACAGTCTTCTGCCTTTTACCTCCATCCCAGCTCACCCCCACCCTCCCCACCTCCTTCCACTTTCCTCCCCACCCCTTGTTTTTCACCATGTGTCCTTTATACTTGTTCCTGGAAACCCTTCCCTGTTTCCCCTGAAATTTCCTCCCTTCTCCCTTCTGGTCATTGTCAGCCTGTTCTCAATTTCAGTGTCTTTGGTTATATTTTGCTTGTTTCTTTGTTTTGTTGATTAGGTTCCTGTTAATGGTGAGATCATGTAGTATTTCTCTTTCACCCCCTGACCTATTTTGATGAGCATAATACTTTCCAGTTCCATCCATGCTGTTGCAAAGGGTAGGAGCTCCTTCTTTCTTTCTGCTGCATAGAATTCCATTGTGTAAATACACCGTTTTTTGATCCATTCATTTACTGATGGGTACCCAGGTTGCTTCCAGCACTTGGGTATTGTAAATTGTGCTGCTATAAACATAGGGGTGCATAGGTTCTTTTGGATTGGTGTTTTCAGAGTTCTTAGAATATAATCTAAGCAGTAATATTGCTGGGTCAAAAGGCAGATACATTGTTAGTTTTCTGAGGAAATTACCTACTGTTTTCCATAGTGGTTGTACCAGTCTGCAGTCCTACCAACAGTGCATTAGGGTCCCTTTTTCTTCACAACCTCTTGAACACTTGTTGTTTGTCACTTTGTTTATGATGCTTATTCTGACTGGTGTGAAGTGGTATCTTATTGTGGTTTTAATTTGCATCTCTCTGATAGCTAGCAATAGTGAGCATCCTTTCATATGTCTCTGGACCCTCTGTATGTCCTCCTTAGAGAAGTGTCTGTTCAAGTCCTTTGCCCATGTTTTAATTGGGTTGCTTGTCTTCTCAGAGTGGAGTGGTGTGAGTTCTTCATATACTTTGGAGATTAAACCCTTGTCTGAGGTATCATTGGCAAACATGTTTTCCCATATGGTTGGTTCTCTTTTTATTGTAATACTGTTTTCTTTTTTTTTAATGTTAAGACATTTTTTTGTAAAGATTTTATTTGTTTATTTTTAGAGAGGGGAGGGAGGGAGGGAGAGAGAGAGAGAGAGAGAGAGAGAGAGAGAGAGAGAGAGAGAAACATCAATGCGCGGTTGCTGGGGGTTATGGCCTGCAACCCAGGCATGTACCCTGGCTGGGAATCGTACCTCCACCACTTTGGTTCGCAGCCCGCACTCAATCCACTGAGCTATGCCAGCCAGGGTAGTTTTCTTTACCATGCAGAAACTTTCTATTTTGATGAGATCTCATTTGTTTATTATTTCCTTTGTATCCCTTGCTCTAAGGGACATATTGGGCAAAATGTTGCAGTGTGAAATATCTGAGATTTTCCTGCCTATGTTCTCCTCTAGACTTTAATGGTGTCACGGCTTATATTTAATTATTTTTCCACCTCTAATTTATTTTTGTGTATGGTGTAAGTTGGACTTCGAGTTTCATTTTTTTTTTTTTTTGCAAGTAGCCATACAGGTCTACCAACACCATTTGTTAAAGAGGCTATTTTTACTCCATTTTATGTTGCTAACCCCCCTTTATTGAATATTAATTGACTGTAGAGACTTGGGTTTATTTCTGGGCTCTCTGTTCTATTTTTTTTCTCATAAAACTTTTTATTTTTATTTATTTTTCCAATATAGTTTATTGACTATGCTATTACAGTTGTCCCATTTTCCCCCTTGCTCCCCTTCAACCTGCACAACCTCTCCCACCCACATTCCCCCCTTTAGTTCATGTTCATGTGTAATACTTATAAGTTCTTTAGCTTCTACATTTCCCATACTGTTCTTACCCTCCCCCTATCTACTTTCTACCTGGCATCTATGCTACTTATTCTCTGTAACTTTTCCCTCCCTCTCTCCTCCTCCCATTCCCCTGTTGATAACCCCCCATGTGATCATTTCTCTTGTTCGGTTCCTGTTCTTGTCGTTTGCTTAGTTTGTTTTTCTTTTTGTTTTATGTATGGTAGCTAATAATTGTGAGTTTTCTGTCTTTTTATTCTACATGTTTTTTTATCTTCTTTTTCTTAGATAATTCCCTTTAACATTTCATGTAATAAGGGCTTGTTGATGGTAAACTCCTTTAACTTGACCTTATCTGAGAAGCAATTTATCTGCTCTTCCATTCTAAATTAAAGCTTTGCTGGATAGAGCAATCTTGAGTGTAGGTCCTTGCCTTTCATGACTTGGAATACATCTTTCCAGCCCCTTCTTGCCTGCAAGGTCTCTTTTGAGAAATCAGCTGACAGTTAGATGGGAACTCCTTTGTAGGTAACTGTCTCTGTATCTCTTGCTACTTCTAGGATTCTCTCCTTCATTTTAATCTTGCCTACTGTTCTTATGATGTGCCTTAGTGTGTTCTTCCTTGGGCCCAACTTCTTTGGGACTCTCTGAGCTTCCTGGACTTCCTGGAAGTCTATTTCCTTTGCCAGAATGGGGAAGTTCTCCTTAATTATTTGTCCAAATAACTTTTCCCCTTGTTGCTCTTCCTCTTCTCCTTCTGGTACTCCTGTAATTTGGATGTTGGAATGTTTGGAGATTTCCTGGAGGTTCCTAAGCTTCTCCTCATTTTTTTGAATTCTTGTTTCTCCATTGTTTCATGTTTGATTGTTTCTTTCTTCCTTCTGGTCCATTCCATTGATTTGAGTCCCAGTTTCCTTCCCATCACTATTGGTTCCCTGTACATTTTCTTTATTTCATTTAGCATAGGCTTTATTTGTTCATCTAATTTGCGACCAAATTCAACCACTTCTGTGAGCATCCTGATCACCAGTACTTTGAACTGTGCATCTGATAGGTTGGCTATCTCTTTGTCACTTAGTTGTATTATTTCTGGAGCTTTGATCTGTTCTTTTGTTTGGGCCATTTTTTTTGTCTTGATGTGCCTGTTATGTATGAGGGGCTGAGCCTTAGGTGTTCACCTGAGTGGTGCAACCCATGTTGCTGGGTTGTGATGCTGAATGTGAGGGAGGGATCCAAGAGGGAGCAATGGCACTTACTCCACTCTCTGACAGATTTCAGTCACTTCCGCGCATTCCCCTAAGCAAACTGGGCCCTTCTGGTGCTGATTCCTAGGTAGGTGGATTTGTGGACATCCTGGGATCCCGTGAGTCTCTCCAACAAACTCTCCTGTGAGTCTGGGAGTCTCTCCCAGAACTTCAACCCCCACAGGTGTTTTCAATTGGTGTTTTGAGGATTTACTTTCCTACACTGGAGCCCTGAGATGCATGGTCTGTCTCGCTCCCTAGTTTTGCCTGGTTTATCTGCAAGCAAATGTGGGATCACCTGGTCCGCCAGCCACCTTGTGTGCTGTGCCCCTCCACAATCTGCCATCTCACTGGGTCCACCTGCTGCTCCCTTGTGGTCCTGGGGTTTGCCAGCTGCCACTTTGCTGTGAGTCCTCTCTGCCCAGCCACCTAACTCCACCCTTGCTACCAGTCTGGGTGAATGTTTCTTCTGTAACTCTTTGGTTGTTGGACTTCCATGCAGTTCAATTTTCTTTCAGTACTTTTTTTGTTTCTAAATTTTTGTTGTCCATATTTTGTTTGTGTGAGGAGGCACAGAGTGTGTACCTAAGCCTCCATCTTGGCTGGAAGTCTGGGCTCTCTGTTATGTTCCAATTAACTATGTGCCTGCTTTTATACTAGTACCAGGATGTTTAGATTACAGTGGCATTGTAAAATAGTTTGGTATCAGGTATTGTGATTCCTCCAACTTTGCTCTTCTTTCTCAAAATTGTATCAGCTATTCAGGGTTGTTTATATGGTTCCATATAAATTTTTGAAGTGTTTGTTCTATGTCTGTGAAACTTGCCATTGGTACTTTAATAGGTACTGCATTAAATATGTAAACTGCTTTGGGTAGTATGGACATTTTGATGATAATTCTTCCAATCCATGAACACAGCATGTGTTTCCATTCGTTTGTGTCTTCCTTGATTTCTTTCTTCAGTGCTGTGTAGTTTTCTGAGTGCAGGTGTTTTACCTCCTTGGTTAGGTTTATTCCTAGGTATTTATTTTTCTTGTTGCTATATCAAATGTGATTTTTCTTGATTTCTGCTTCTGCTGTTTCATTGTTGGCATAAAAAATGCCTTTGATTTCTGGATCTTGAGTTTGTATCCCGCTGTTTTGCCAAATTCACGTATTAGGTCGAGCAGTTTTTTGGCTGAGTCTATAGGATTTTCTGTGTACACTGTCATGTCATCTGCAAATAATGACAGTTTTGTTTCCTTTTATTTCCTTTTCTTTTCTGATTGCTGTGTCCAAAACTTGCAGTACTATGTTGAATAGAAGTGGTGAAAGTGGACATCCTTGTGTTGTTTCTGATCTTAGTGGAAAAGATTTTCATTTTTGCCCATTGAGTATGACGTTGGCTGTAGGTCTCCAATATATGGCCTTCAGTATGTTGAGGAATGCTCCCTCTATTCCCTCTTTGCTGAATGTTTTCATCATAAATGGGTGCTGTACCCTATCAAGTGCTTTTTCGAATCTATTGATATGATCATGTGATTTTTGTCTTTGCTTTTGTTTATATGATGTATTACATTTATTGATTTGCAAATATTGTACCATCCTTGCATCCCTGGGATAAATCCCACTTGGTCATGGTGTATGATATTTTAATGTATTTTGGATGAAGTTTACCAATATTTTGTTGAGAATTTTAGCATCTATATTCATCAGAGATACTGGCCTGAAGTTTTCTTTGTTGTGTCTTTATTTGGTTTTGGGATTAGGATGATGCTGACTTCATAAAAATAGTTTGGGTGTCTTCCATCATTCTGAATTTTGGGGAATAGTCTGTGAAGGATGGGAGTTAATTCTTCCTTAAATGCTTTTAGAATACTCCCGTGAAACCTTCCAGTCCAGCGCTTTTGTGTGTGAGAGTTTTTTTATTACTGGTTCAATTTCATCTGCTGTTATTGGCCTGTTCAGACTTTCTGCTTCTTCTTCATTCAGTTTTGGAAGATTATATTTTTCTAGAAATTTGTCCATTTCACCTAGGTTTTCAAATTTCTTGGCATACAGTTCTTTGTAGTAATTTCTTACAATCCTTTGTATTTCTGTGGTATCAGTTGTAATCTCTCCTCTTTCATTTCTGAGTGTGTTTATTTGGGTCTTCTTTCTCTTTTTCTTGATGAACCTGCTTAAAGTCTTGTTGATTTTTGTTATCTTTTCAAAGAACTAGCTCCTGGATTGACTGATCCTTAGAATTGTGGGGTTTTTTGTTTTGTTTTGTTTTGTTTTGTTTTGTTTTTGTCTCTCTGTCATTTAATTCTGCTCTGATCTTGGTTATTTCCTTCTTTCTGCTTGCTCCGGGCTGTCTTTGTTGTTGTTCCATGAGTTCTTGTAGATGTAGAGTTAGGTTGTTTGAAATGTTTCTATCTTCTTTAGGTAGGCCTGTATTGCTACAAACTTCCCTCTCAGGACTACCTTTATTGTGTCCCATAAGTTTTGGGTTGTTGTGAGTTCATTTTTATTTGTTTTCAAAAACTTTTTGATTTCTTCCCTAATTTCATTTTTGACCAATTCATTGTTTAGTAGCATGCTAGTCAATCTTTATGATTTTGAGTGTTTTTTTTTTTTTTTATCTTGGGGTTTGTTTCTACTTTCTGTCCTTTGTGGTCAGAGAAAATGCTTGGTATGATTTCAATTTTCTTGAAATTGTTCAGGCTTGTTTTGCGTCCTACCATGTGGTCTATCTTTGTAAATGTTCGATGTGCATTTGAAAGGAACATGTATTTAGTTCTTTGGGATGGAGGGCTCTATATATATTAGTTAACTCCATTTCATCTAGGGCATTGTTCAATGCCACAATATATTTGTTGACATTTTGTTTGGAAGATCTGTCTATTTTTGACATTGGGGTGTTAAAATGACTTACTATAATTGTGTTGTTATCAATATCTTTCTTGAAGTCCTCTGAGATTTTCTTAATATATTTGCATGCTCCTATGTTGGGTGCATATATATTTACAATGTTTAAGTATTCTTGGTGGATTCTTCCCTTGAGTATTATGAAGTGACCTTCTGGGTCTCTCTTTATGGCCTTTTTTTTTTTTTTAAGTCTATTTTGTTTGATATGGGTATTGCTACTCCAGTTTTTTTTTCCTGTCTGTTTGCTTGGAAAATTTGTTCCAGCCATTTACATTCAGTCTGTGTAGGTCTTTTGTCCTGAGGTGTGTCTCTTGCAGGCACCATATGTATGGGTCATATGTATGGGTCATTCTCTCTTATCCATTCAGCTATTCTATCTCTCTTGATTGGAGCATTGAATCGGTTTACGTTTAAGGTTACTTTTTTTTTAAGTTCTTTATTTTTTTAAAGATTTTATTTATTTATTTTTTAGGGAGGGAAGGGAGGGGGGAGAGAGAGAGAGAGAGAGAGAGAGAGAGAGAGAGAGAGAGAGAGAGAGAGAGACATCAATGTGCGGTTGCTGGGGGTTATGGCCTGCAGCCCAGGAATGTACCCTGGCTGGGAATCAAACCTGGGACACTTTGGTTCCCAGCCCACACTCAATCCATTGAGCTACGCCAGCCAGTAAGGTTACTATTGATAGGTACTTATTCGTTGCCATTTTCCTCTCCCTCTCCCTCTCCCTCTCCCTCTCCCTCTCTCTCTCTCTCTCTCTCTCTCTCTCTCTCTCTTCCTTTCCTTAAAGCAGTCCCTTTAGCATCTCTTGCAGAGCTGGTTTGGTGGAGGTGTATTCTTCTAGACTTCTTTTGTCTTAGAAGCTCCTTATTTGGCCTTCTATCTTGATTGAGAGCCTTGCTGTGTAAAGTAGCCTCAGTTGCAGGCCCCTGATTCTCATTACTTGGAATATTTCTTGCTATTCTCTTCTGCCTTGGAGCATTCCAATTGAGAAGTCAGCTGCTAACCTTACCAGGGTTCCCTTGTATGTTACCTCCTGTTTTTCTTTGCTTCCTTTAAGATTCTCTTTTTGTCTTGAAATTTTGCCATTTTAATTATAATGTGTCTTGAAGTGGGCCTCTTTAGGTTCCTCCTGATTGGGACTCTCTGTGTTTCTTGTATTTGTATAACTTTTTCTCTCATCAAATTAGGGAAGTTTCCATCATTACTCTTTCAAACAGGTTTTCTATCCCTTGCTCTTCTTCTTCTCTTTCTTATACCCCTATTATTTTGATATTATTTACGTTTCATATTGTCCTGCATTTCCCTTAATCCCTCTTAATTGTTTCTTAGCCTCTTTTCCTTTTCTTGCTCTTTCTGGGTGTTTTTTTTCTACTTTGTCTTCCAGCTTATTGATCTAATTGTGTGTTTCATTGATCCTGCTTTTGATTCCTTCTACTGTGCTCTTCAGTTCAGAAATTGTATTCTTCATTTTCTCTTGGCCCTTGTTGATAGTTTCTATTTCCTTTTTCATGTTGATATAGTTTCAAATGAGTACATTGTAGTATTCCCATAGTTCTTGGCATTTCTCTGTGTGCTTATTGAGCTTCCTGATAACTGTTACTTTGAACTCAATATCTGATAGTTGACTTGCCTCTATTTTGTTTTGCATTCTTTGTGAGGCTTCCTCCTTTCCTTTCATTTGGGGATTGTTTCTTTGTCTCCCCATTGTTTGTGAGAATCTTCTTGTTAGCCCCAGCTTCTTAAGTTTATCTGTTTTGACTTACTGGGTTTATGGTGTGAACTTCGATGGTACAATACCTGTGAGATTCAGTGGTGGTGTCTCGATATCCCATTCTTACTGGTCTTGGGGTGTCATTTATGTTGGCTGTGTGTTTATGTTTGGGTTTTGATTGTTGTTTTGTCTTTCTTTGGTGGGTCCTTCCCACCATCTGGTTAACTTGGGGTCACTCTGTCTACTACATCTTGTATTTTGTTGTGTTGGTGAGGGAAGGTTGTGTTGAAGCTGGTTCTTCCATGTGTTCAAGCTTTTGAGGATTCTCTCTTGCTCTTGTTTAGTTGTTTGTTCTGGGTAATTTCTGCACTATTTAGTTCTACTTCCAGATAAATCCTGGATTACAGTTAGTATGGTTTCCACTCCCTCTTTTGCTTTCTTCTGTTGTTATCTGTTGCTGCTTCCTTTGTTTGTTGTTGGGTTTCCTCTTCCAGTGGGTTTCCTGGTGTTCACAGCTTCCACCTACTCTTTTTTGTCATCAGTTCATGGGGCAAGGCAAAATGGTTTAAGACCGCGGGAGTGTATTCTATGAATTTTATAGTAGCAGCCAGTAAAGAAGAGATAGGAGATCCTTTGGCTATGTATAGTGTTAACCATGATATTCCACACATCTATGCACTTTTTGGAAAGGATGGAAAGAAAATAAGACTCTTGTTGGTGAGGGAAGGATTGTGAATTGGATCTAGAAGCTGTGAGTTTGTGGGAGGTCAGATTCTGAGGTAAGGTGAAAATAAGGGGTAGTAACTAGGTGTAGTGTGTGAGAGAATAGAGTTGACCACTACAGTAACAGAATTCAGGAAATTGTGAAGTGGGCTAAGATCTGGGAGGGGTGTTGTGTAGTATTTACAATTGTGTGGAACAGCTATTATTTATAATATTGGAGCAACAATCATATGACAGGATCTATGTCATCTGGATAACAAGAATAGGGAGTATAGGACCTTGAGTAGTGTGCTAATAGAGCATAAATGAAGTGAAGGACAGTAAATTAGCAATACATTGTGAAAGAGAGAACAAGGGAAACCTGTGAAATGATACAATTTAATCAGCCAAGCAAAGAAGACTAAACAGAAAGAAGAATACAAAAATACTAATAAAATAAATGGTGTAAGAATAATGAAAAAAAAAATAATATAAATATGCAATAACTTGCATGTTCTCTGTGGTAGCAAATTGAAATTTGTCTCACTATCTCAGCTGTTTGGATGACCCTCTTTGGGTCCAACTATGGTCTTTTCACAGCTCCAGGTTTTTTTGTCTCACTTGTGGGTATTAAAAAAAGAAGAATGAAGGAAGAAGAGATAAAATTGGAAAGAAAGGAAGAAGGAATAAAACAAGAAAGAAGGAAAGAGACAGAAAAGGAGTTAAAAGATAAAAATAAAAATAATAATAATAATAATTAAAAAAATAAAGAATTAGGTTTTTTTTTTAAAGCCTCTTTCTGGCTTCAAACTGGCCAAAACAGTTTTTCTGGTCTTGGTGGCTGCAGAAGGCTGAGGGGCGATTTGTTTCACATTTCTTCCTTCCTGATCTGCACTCAGTCAGCCTTGGGCATGCACTCTCCCTAGGGCTAGCCAGGTGACTCTCCCTGGGGTTTGGGTGTGGGATCCAGGCCTTCCTCAGAGTGTCCTCTCCCTAGGGTTATGGGTGTGGGCTTGGCGCCTTCCACAGAGTGCCCTGTCTCCAGGTTACATGTGTGCGTTTTTGGCCAGGTCACCTCTGGTCACTCAGTTTTGGATGCACACCCTTCCCAAGGCTATGGGTGTGCCCAGGGCCTTCTGCGCCAGCTTGGGAGTGCTGTCCAGCTGGGTGGGGAGGTGGCCAGTGTGGCTGCTGCAGGAGAATTCTCCAGTGTCTCTTTTTTCACTTTTTCTTTTTGAGAAATTCCTCCTACTCAGGCCTGACACTCTGTACAGAGTCCTGGTCTCTCACCCTGCCCAATTCTCCAACCAGACTGGGGACTTTCCATTGCAGGACTCATCATGACCCAACTCTCATCTCTCCCCACTTGTGTCCACCGATTCTGTGGGTGCTCACAGCCCCTGTGTGTTTGCCACTGAGTCCTTATTCCTCTCTCTGTGACCTCAAGCAACCATGTCTCTCCTGGAGCTACTCAAACCTTGTTTGGCCAGGGAAGAAGCTGTTGACCTGGCTCTCTCCCAAGATCCCTGTGGTAGACCCAGTGGGTGCTAGGCCTGGGGCTGCAGCTGCCCCTGTCCTAGGGAACTTATTGTCCCGAATCACTCTCCTTACTGTGTGGTTTTTCAATATCCACTACAATTTTTGGTCTCCTATCTTTATATATGCTGGGGTACTGTTGCCTGTTTGCTCAGTTTCTCCAAAGATCAGATAGGTTTTTCTCTTGTGTGCAGGGGGAAGTCAAATCCGCTCCCTCCTACGTCGCCACCATATTCCCTCGCCTTCTCTAGGTGTCCATGTTGAATTACTGCTGGGACTGGGCAGGTGCCTGTTCCTAGCAGCTTGACTTCCCAATGTGGAAAACCTGGGCATGTCATCATGAACCCCAACTTGAAAGCATGGGAATCCCTGGTTGAGTTCTTACATAATAAACTCTTACCATATAATCCAGCAAACATGATTTTGTTATTTATCCCAATAAATTGAAATTTTGTGTCCTCAAAATCTTCACATAGATGTTTATAGCAGCTTTATTCATAATTGCTAAATCTTGGAATCAACCAAGATGTCATTCAGTAGGTGAATGGATAAATAAACTGTGGGACATCTAGACAGTGGATTACTATTCAGCACTTAAAAGAAATGAACTATCAAGCCATACAAAGACATGGAAGAAGCTTAAATGCATATTACTAAGTGAAAAAATCCCATCTGAAAAGGCTACACATTGTATGATTTCAATGATATAGAAAACATAAAATTATAAGGATAGTAACAAAATTAGTGGTTTCCAGTGGTTAGAGAGGGAGAGATGAATAGGCAGAACACAGAGCTTTTTTTTATGGCTCTGTGAATACATGTCATTATACATTTGTCAAACCACAGAATGTATAATACCAAAAAATAACCCGATATAAACTATGGATTTTTGGTGGTAATGATGTGTCAATATAGGTTCACAATTATAACAAATATTTCAACCTGGTATAGATTGTTGATAGTGACGATGTTGTATGCGATGGGGGAAAGGAGTATACGGGAAATCTTTATACATACCATTCAATTTTGCTGTGAAACTAAAGATGCTCTAAAAATAAAGTTTAAGTTAGAAGTTCAGTAAAAATAAAAAAAAATGTTCCCAGGTTTATGTTTTGCCTATCTGTCCTTTTCACAGTAGACATGATGACATTAATGCTTGCAATCTGCTGCTTACACGAAGCCATTTTATTTATTTACTAGCCTGCCAGCTTTCAACTGGTTGTAACATTAGCAGAGTTGTGCACATGAAAGATCCATGTCCTGGGCACTGATCAAAAAGGTCATTAACTACAGCCCCAGATGTGCAGTTGTCAGAATATTTGTTTTCAACCAACTCACACAACACTAATCAATACTTTTGTTTTCAATTAGCATTTTGCAATGCCTATGAACATACCTATACTCAAAGTCTGGAAGATAAATCAAACTGAATGTAGCTACACCAAAGAGAATTTCATCTCTAAATGGAAATAAGTCTGTCAAAGTCACACTCTGCAAGGATATTAATGAAGTCTACATATCTGCTACCTTGTAAATTGCATATTAAAGATTTTTAATAAACACCCTCCACAGTATTCCCTGAGGCTGTCATGGCTGCACATGAGCTAATTTATATATTTTCATTTATATTAAGTCTGAAAGTATCAATTCCCAACTAGAAAGAACTCTTCTTTTGTATTTATGTGGCTGATTCTCATTAATGCATGAAGGAATTTCGCAAAATCATCCTGGATATTGCATGTGTGAACTACAGACAGGCTACAGAAATGGATACTGAACATCCAATTTGGAAAAGAAACATGGACAGAGAAAGAAAACATTGGAAAATCCACACCAAGTAAGTACAGGCCCAGCTCTGAGTTTTAGGATATTAGATCAGAGGAATATTAGATAAGCAAAACCCCAGAGCCCAAGAAGGATATAAATTAATGAGTATAGGAGGATAGCAAAGATGGCAGCAAGGTAGGTGGGAGTGGAGCCCAGGTCTCCCTGTGCCCAGCTGGAACACCTATCTCATCTTCTGAGGAACAGAATAAACAGCCATCAGAATCCCAGATTATATGAAGTTTGGCAGCCAAGTATTGTAGAGAACATTGATAAACAGATGTTGAGGAGGTTGTGTTGGGGCACTAGGGTCTCTGGGATCTCTGCAAGGACCTAGACTGCTGTGGCCCCCAGCCCAGTGCCTGCCTCAGGATACTTGGAGGAGAGTTAGATCACCAGCCCCCTTCCCTACAAGAGCAGGGAGGGAATCCCAGCACCATGAAGGACCTGGATGCTGGAAGTCACTGGGAGGAATAGAGACTATGTGGGAGACATACAGAGGCAGTATACTCCTGCTGGAACTGTGAACACTGGCTAGGTCATTGCCAGAGAAACTGGGGAGCCAGGCAACACCTGGAGAAGAGAGAAGAGTTGGGCAGTGTCAGACACTGACACAGTCTCCAGTCTGGTTAGAAAGTTGGGCTGTGTGAAAAGTCAGGTGCTTGGTTAAGAACTACAGGCTTAAACAAGAGGCTTTTACAAAAAAAAAAAAAAAAAGCCTTGCAGCAACTATGTAAGGAATTCTCAAGCAGCAGCTGGCTCACACTGCTCACCTGGCAGCTGAATGGAGCCACTTACCTGCATTTTACTTGGACAGCTATATTGGCAGCTGATATGAGCTGTGCCAGTGCTTGACTTGGGCCACTAGCTTGGCAGCTGAGTCATGCAACTTGCCTGAAGACTCTCAGGCACCATTCTCCCTGCAGCTGATTCTGGCTGCTGGAGGCACCACTCACCCTGAGGCTGATTTGAGCCTCCTGCCCTCTCTGGACTCCAGCCTAGGCCAGAAGCTGATTCACACTGCTCACCCAGAAGATGAGTGGTGCCACTTGCCTAGCGGTGGGCTCTGGCCACAGTGAGCTCATAAAGAGCAAGGAGGAGGTGCACAACACAGGCCTCACACAACTGGTGGATTAAAGGCTCAGGCCTGGCACAGATGGGCAGTGGGGGACAGGCAGCTCATGCAGGACCTGGGTTGGAGGCTGGACAAATGTGAATATTGTGACCCAGACCTAGCCTCCATCCTCACAAAACTACAGGAAGGGAGAAGAGCAAAGCTCAGCCCCTCTCTTCTCATGGTGTCTAGGAAGAGCAGCAGAGCTTGCTGAACAGGTTTCAAGTCAGCAGGAGGTTTATATTTTGGTTTCTTCTTTTTTTTTTCTTTTTCTTCCCCCAAGTGAGATGATAATACCTGGAGTTGTTAAAGGTCCAGAGACAGGTCCAAGGAAAGACCACAAAGCTAACCCCAACAACTGAGAAACAGACAAATTTCACTTTGCTATTCCATAGAACTGGCATTTTATTGTTTATTTATATTATTATTTTTTCATTTTTTACTTCTTTTATTTTATTAGTACTTTTTCTCAATTCATTCTGTTTAGTTTTCATCATTTTATTCCTCTGTTTAATTGCATTGTTTTAATGTTTTTCTTTATTCTATCATATTTTATTTTAATTTTCCTTCTTTCACTTTATTTGTGTTCTGATAATACACTACTCTTGATCGTGTACTTTCTATTCTTGTCAACCAAGTCATACATCTCTTGTATATTATTCTTGTTCCAGAACTACTATAAATAGTTGTTGTTCCATACAATTGCACATACTATACAATAACCCTCTCTGATCATAGTTCCATTCACTTTAATCCTGAGCATTATTATTGTTGTGGTTAACTCTATTCTCTCTCACACTATGCCTACTTTCTATCCTTTACTCTCACTATATCTTAGCATCTAACCTTGCACAAGCACTCTGCTTTCTGGATTCAGCTCAAAATCACCCTTCCCTCTAACAAGGGTCATCTCTCTTTCACCTTTTATAAGAAATGGTCAGTTGGGTGAAATATCATGGTTAACACTATACTTATCCAAAAGACCACCTATCTCTTCCATATTTGTTGGTTCTTTAAATCCCATAGAATAATCTTCTGTCATCTGAATTCATTTTGCCTACCTCTTGCCACAGATCACATACAAGATTAGGTGGGAGCTGTAAACCTTAATATACCTGATAGAGGAGAGAACCCATCAAGAAACAAACCACCAAAAGGTAAAAACCAAGTACAACAAGACAGCCCACACAAACAGAAGAAAAGGAAAACCTAGAGCATCCAGACAAGGAGATCAAAGAGAACACACCAATGAATCCCATAGGATTCCCACCATAGAAGTTCAGTCTACAAATACAGCTAGCAAAGCAAAACATCAGGAAGCTCAGAAACAAACACAAAGAGTCACCTAGATTCATCCAGTCAAGATGGAGGCATAGGTAGACACACTGCCTCCTCGCACAACCAAAAGAAGGACAACAACAGATTAAAAAAAACAACAACCTGAAATGACAGAAAATTGAACTGTATGGAAGTCCAACAGCTAAGGAGTTAAAGAAGAAACATTCATCCAGACCACTAGGAGGGGTGGGGAGGGGAAGCTAGGTGGAAAGGACTCACTGCAAGGCAGTGGCTGGTGCACCAGTGAGGTTACAGCTTGTGGACTGGGTGGTCCCACATTAGCATACAGATAAACCAGGAGGAACAACTGGGGAGTGAGACAGACCATGCAACCCAGGGTTCCAGTATAGGAAAATAAAGCTTCAAAGCCTCTGATGGAAAGCACCTGTGGGGGTTGAGATAGCAGTGGGAGAAACTCCCAGCCTCACAGAAGAGTTCATTGGAGAGACCTACAGGGTCAAAGAAAGTACACAAAACTACCCACTTGGGAATCAGCACCAGAAGGGCCCAATTTGCTTTGGGTACCTGGGGAAGAGACTGAAAACTGTCAGAGAGCACAGAAAGCAGCATTGTTCATTATTGGACACCTCCCCTATATACAGTGTCACAATGCACTGACATGGATTGCCTCACCCTGGTGAACACTAAAGGCTCTACCCCTTACTATGTAACAGGTGAGCCAAGAAAAAAAAATGGCCTAAATCAAAGAATGGATCAAAGCTCCACAAAAAAAAAATATATATATATATATATATATATATATATATATATATATGGGATGAAGAGACAGCCAATCTATCAGATCCACAGTTTAAAACACTGGTAATCAGGATCTTCACAGAATTAATTGAGTATGGAAAATATGGGTTGAATATTGGTTGAATAATTACAGGAAAAAATGAAGGATATGTAAAGTGGAATAAAGGAAAATGTACAGGGAACCATCAGTGATGGGAAGGAAATCTGGGCTAAAATCAATGGTTTTGAGCAGAAAGAAGAAAGAAACGTAAAGCAAGAACAGAATGAAGAAACACAAATTCAAAAAAAATGAATAGAGGCCTAGGACATTACAGGACATCTTTAAATGTTCCAACATCCAAATCACAGGGTGCCAGAAGGAGAAGAGGAGCAGCAAGGAACTGAAAACTTATTTGAAAAAATAATGAAGGAGGACTTCTTCAATCTGGCAAAAGAAATAGACTTCCAGGAAGTCCAGAAAGCCCAGAGAGTCCCAAAGAAGTAGGACCCATGGGGGAAAACACCAAGGCATATCATAACTACATTACCCAAGATGGAAGGTAAGGAGAGAATCTTAAAAGCAGCAAGAGGAAAGGAGAGAGTTACCTACAAAGGAGTGCCCCCAAGGCAATCAGCTGACTTCTCAAAAGAAACCTTACAGGCAGGAAGGGGCTGGAAAGACATGTTCCAAGTCATGAAAGGCAAGAACCTACGTATAAGAATCCTCTATCCATGAAAGCTATCACTTATAATGGAAGAGCAGATAAAGTGCTTCCCAGATAAGGTCAAGTTAAAAGAATCCATCACTACCAAACCCTTATGATACAAAATGTTAAAAGGACTTATCTAAGAAAAAGAAGATCAAAACTGTGAACAGTAAAATGACAACAAATGCACAGCTATTAACCACTAAACCTAAAACAAAAAGAAAAACAAAAACAAATTGGCAAACAACTATACCAGGAACAAAATCACACAACTGGGGATCACATTGAGGATTATCAGCAGGGGAGTGGGAGGCAGAAAGAAGAGGAAAAGGTACAGAGAATAAGTAGCATAAATGGTAGGTAGAAAAGAGACAGGGGGGTTAAGAATAGCATAGGAAATGTAGAAGCAGCAGAACTTACAAACACAAACCATGGACATGAGCTAAAAGGTGGAGGGGAATGTGGATGGGAAGGGGTGTGCAGGACAGAGGGGAATAAAGGTGGGAATGGGGACAACTGTAATATCATAGTCAACAAAATGTATTTTAAAAAAGAATTTACCTACAATGGGGAGACAAAAAAAGAACCTGAAATCAAAAGGAATGGAAGACTCCCCACTAAAGGAACTAAATGAAATGGAGGCGAGCAAACTATCAGCTACATAATTCAAAATAATAGTTATAAGGATGATCAAGGAACACACAGAAAACTACAATGAACTGCGTGAAAACTACAATAGTATGAAAAAGGAAATACAAACTATCAACAAAAACACAGAAGAAATAAAAAATAAAATGTCTGAAATTAAAAAAAAAAAAAACCCACACACACTAAAAGGAATTACAAGCAGGCTGGATGCAGCAGAAGACCAAATTAGTCAGCTAGGTAACAAGGTGGAAAGAACACCCAGGTAGAGCAGCTGAATGAAAAATGACTGAAAAAAAAATGAAGATAGCTCAAGGGAACTACAAGATAACATGAAACTCAACACCATTTGAATCACAGCAATACCAGAAGGAGAAGAAAAGGAATAAGGAATAGAAACCCTGTTTGAAGAAATAATGACAGAAAACTTTCTAAACCTGGAGAGGAAAAAATCCATGCAAGGTTGGGAGCACAGAGAGTCCCAGTGAAGATGAACCCAAAGAGGCCAATTCAAAGACATATCATAATTAAAATTCCAAGTACTGAAAACAAAGAGAATCCTAAAGGCAGCAAGGCAGAAACAAGAAGTAACATACAAAGGGGCTCCGATAAAACTAGCAGCTGAATTCTCAACAGAAACACTCCAGTGCAGGAGAGAATGGCAAGAGATATTTCAAGTAATGCAAAACAAAGACTTTCAACCAAGATGACTCATCCCAGCAGGGATCTCAGTTAAAATGGAAAGTGAAATAAGGATTTTCACAGACAAAAGACTGAAAGAATACATCTCCACCAAACCAGGCCTACAAAACTTACTAAAGGGACTACTATTAGAAGAGAAAAAAAAAGGGTGAAAGAGAGAGGAACACAAGTACAAAGGGAGAAATGAATAGCTATCAATAATAACCTTAAATGTTAATGGATTAAATGCTCCAATCGAAAGACATAGAGTAACTGAATGGATAAGAAAACATGACCCACATATATGCTGCCCACAAGAGACCACTTCAGAACAAAAGACCTACACAGAATGAAAGTGAAGGGTTGGAAAAAATATTCTAAGCAAATGTAAAGAAAAGAAAAGCTGGGATAGAAATACTCATGTCAGACAAAATAGATTTCAAAACAAGGGGAATAAAGAGACCAACAAGGACTCTTCATAATACTCAAGGGAAGAATCCATCAAGAAGACATAAACATTGTACATATATATGCACCCAACATAGGAGCACCCAAATGCATAAGAAAAATCTTGGAGGACTTCAACAAAGGTATAGACAACAACACTACTGTACTAGGGGATTTTAACACCCCACTGTCAAAAATGGACAGATATTCCAAATAAAATATCAGTGGAGATATTGTGGCATTGAACAATGTCTTATATCAAGTGGACTTAACTGATTATATATTATATATGTACTTGTGTGTGTGTGTGTGTGTGTGTGTGTGTGTGAACTTTCATCCCAAAGAGGCAAAATGCACATTCTTTTCAAAGGTATATGGGACATTTTCAAATACGGACCATATGATAGGACACAAAACAAGCCTCAACAAATTCAAGAAAATTGAAATATCAAGAAGTTTCTCTGGCCACAAAGGAATGAAACTAGAAACCAGCCTCAAGGAAAAATAACTCAAAAACATTCAAATCCACAGAGATTGAATAGCATGCTATTAAACAATGAATGGGTCTAGAATGAGATCAGGGAAGAAATAAAAAATTTTCTTAAAACAAATGAAAATGAACTCACAAGAGCCCAAAACTTATGGGACACAGCAAAGGCAGTCCTGAGAGAGAAGTTCATAGTGATGCAGGCCTACCTAAAAAAGATAGAAACATTGCAAATAAACAACCTAAACCTATATCTACAAAAAAATGGAGAAACCACAACAAAGACAGCCCAAGAGCAAGTAGAAGGAAGGAAATAATCAAGATCAGAGCAAAATTAAATGACATAGAGACTAAAAGCACAATTCTAAGGATCAATGAATCCAGGAGCTGATTCTTTGAAAAGATAAACAAAATTGACAAGCCTTTAAGCAGGCTCATCAAGAAAAAGACAGGACCCAAATAAACACAATCAGAAATGAAAGAGGACAGACTGCAACTGATACCACAGATATATAATGATTTGTAAGAAATTACTACAAAGAACTATATATCAAGAAATTTGAAAACCTAGGTGAAATGGACAAATTTCTAGGAAAATATAATCTTCCAAAACTCAATGAAGAAGAAGCAGAAAGTCTAAGCAGACCAATAACAACAGACAAAATTGAACCAGTAATCAAAAAACTCCCAGCACACAAATGCCCTGGACTGGATGGTTCCACAGGCAAATTTTAAAAATCATTTAACTAAGAGCTAACCCCTATCCTTCACAGACTGTTCCAAAAACTCCAAGAAGTGGGAAGGCTCCCAAACTCTTTTTTATGAAGCCAGCATCAGCCTAACATCAAAATCACATAAACACACATCAAATAAAGAAAATCATAGGCCAATATTGCTGATGAACACAGATGTTAAAATCCTCAACAAAATACTGACAAACCACATCCAGCAATACATTAAAAAGATCATGCACCAACATCAAGTGATAGTCATTACAGGGATGCAAGGGTGGTTCAATATTCACAAATTGATAAACATAATACAGCAAATAAACAAAAGAAAAGATAAAAATCACATGTGCATATCAATATCTAGGAAAAGCATTTCATAGTGTACAGCACCCATTTATGATTAAAATATCCAGTAGAGTGGGAATAGAAGGAGCATTACTCGACCTAATAAAGGTTATACACTAGAGACCTACAGCCAATATCATCCTCATTGGGCAAAAACTGAAAGCTTTCACAGTAAGGTCAGGTAAAAGATAAGGTTGTCCACTTTCACCACTTCTATTCAACATAGTATTGAAAGTCCCAGCCATAGCAATTACACAAGAAAAATAAACAAAATGAATCCAAATTGTAAATGAGGAAGCAAAACTGTCATTGTGTACAGATGACATGATAGTATACATAGAAAATCCCAGGGACTCTATCAAAAACTGCTCACTCTAACAAATGAATTTGCAAAAACACCGGGATTCAAAGTTAACACTCATAAATCAAAATCATTTCTGTGTACCTATAATGAAATATCAGAAGCGGAAATCAGGAAAAAAAACATTTTCTATAGCAACAAGAAAAATAAAGTATCTAGGAATAAACCTAAGCAAGGAGGGAAAAGACCTGTACTCAGAAAACTACACAACATTGAAGAAAGAAATTAAGGAAGACAGAAACAAATGGAAACATATACTATGTTAATAAATTGGAAGAATTAATATCATGAAAATATCCATACTACCTAAAACAATTTATAGATTCAATGCAACACCTATTAAAATACCAATGGCATATTACACAGCTATAGAACAAACACTTTGAAAATTTATATGGAACAATAAATGACCCCAAGTATCTGCTGCAATTTTGAGAAAGAAGAACAAAATAGGAGGAATCACAATACCTAACATGAAACTATATTACAAGGCCACTGTAATCAAACCAGCCTGGTACTGGCATAAAAACAGGCACATAGAGTAATAGAATAGAGTAGAAATCCCAGAAATAAACTCAGGTCTCTATGGCCAATTAATATTTGACAAAGGGGCAGCAGCATAAAATGCAGTAAAAAGGGCCTCTTCAACAAATGGTGTTGGGAGAGGTGGACAGCTACATGCAAAAAATGAAACTTGATCACCAACTTACACCTTATACAAAGATAAATTCAAGTTGCATAAAAGACTTAAATATAAGTTGTGACACCATAAAAGTCATACAGGAGAACATGGGCAGGAAAATCTCAGATATTCCATGTAGAAACATTTTTACTGACATGTCCCCTAGAGCAAGGGACATAAAGGAAAGAATAAACAAATGGGATCTCATCAAAATAAAAAGCTTCTGCACAGCTAAAGAAAACAGAATTAAAATGAAAAGAGAGGAAGCCATATGGGAAAACATTTGCCAGTGATACCTCAGACAAGGGTTTGATCTCCAAAATATATTAAAAAACTCACATGACTCCTCTCTAGGAAGACAAAAAAAATGGGTAAAGAACTTGAACAGAGCCCTGGCTGGTGTAGCTCAGTGGATTGAGAGCGGGCTGCGAACCAAAGTGTCGCAGGTTCGATTCCCAGTCAGGGCACATGCCTGGGTTGCAGGCCACAGCCCCCAGCAACCGCACATTGATGTTTCTCTCTCTCTCTCTCTCTCTTTCTCCCTCCCTTCCCTCTCTAAAAAATAAATAAATAAAATCTTAAAAAAAAAGAACTTGAACAGACACTTTTCCAAAGAGGTAATACAAACAGTCCAGAGATGTAAAGGTGTTCAGCATCACTAGCCATCGGAGAGATGTAAATTAAAACCACAATGACATACCACTTCACACTGGTCAGAATGGCCATCATAAACAAAGAAACAAATAAGAAGTGTTAGAGAGGATCTGGAGAAAAGGGAACCCATGTACATCACTAGTGGGAATGCAGACTGGTGCAGCCACTATGGAAAACAATGTGGGATTTCCTCAAAAATCTAAAGGTGGAACTGCCTATTGAGCCAGCAATTCCACTTCTGGGACTATATCATAAGAACCCTGAAACACCAATTCAAAAGATCCTATACACCCCAGTGTTCAAAGCAGCACAATTTACAATAGCCAAGTGCTGGAAACAGCCTAAATGCCAATCAGTAAATAAGTGGTTCAAAAACTATGGTACATTTGCACAATTTACACAGCAGAAAGAAATAAGGGACTCCTACACTTAGCAACAGCATGTGTGGAATTGGAGAGAATTATGCTAAGTGAAGTAGACCACGTGTTGAGAGACAAATACCATATGATTTCACCTATCAGTGGAACCCAATCAACAAAAACAACCAAACAAACAGAAAAACCCAAGACAGCAAAATAATACCAGATACATGGAAATAAAGAACAAACTGACAGTGACCAGGGGGGAAGGGATGGGGGTAATGGGGGAAAAAGAGGGACAGGTTGTCAAAAAACATGTATGAAGGACCCATGTAACAAAGCCAAAGTTGGGGGTATGACTGAATGTTGGAGGTTGGAATGGCTAAGGCAGAAGAGAGTAATGGGGGGGGGGGAATGGGGACAACTGTAATTGAACAACAATTAAAAAAGGGAAAACAAAAAAACTCTCTAGTTTTAATTTGGGTTAATCAATTTCTTCAATTTGTATAAAACAATATTTTTAGTGTCTCTGTATATGGCCTTACACTTTTCCCCCATGGCAACCTATTATGAAATAGGTGGAATAGATGTTAATATGCCCCTTAATAACTCAGTTCTAGTCAGTGAATTTTATTTTATTTTTATTTTTTAAATGTTATTGTTGTTCAAGTACAGTAGTCTCCATTTTCCCCCAGACTCCCCTTAGTCCCACCCATCCTCACCTCCCATCCTCATTTATACTCCCTTTGGCTTCTACCACATCAGCGCTTGTTTGTTGATTTGTTTATATTGGCCATTCTAATCCGTATGAAGAGGTATCTCATTGTGGTTTTAATTTGCATCTCTCTGATGGCTAGTGATGGTGAGCATCTTTTAATATGTCTCTGAGGCCTCTATATGTCCTCCTTGGAGAAGTGTCTTTGTGGGTCGTTTGCCCATTTTGTTAATTGTTGTTTTTTTTTCTTCCTGGAGTGGAGTTATGTTACTTCTTTATATATTTTGGAGATAAAACTATTGTCTTGGGTATCATTGGTAAATATCTTTTCCCATATATTTGTTTCCTTTTAATTTTTCTGATGTTTTCTTTAGAAACACTTCAAAAATCTATATAGAACCATAAACAACCCTGAATAGCCTCAACAATTTTTAGAAAGAACAAAGTAGGAGGGATCACCATACCTTATCTCAAACTATATTGCAAGGATACTGTCATCAAAACATCCTGGTACTGGCATAAGAACACAGATTAATGGAACAGAATAGAGAGCCCAGATATAAACCCAAGTCTCCATGGTCAATTAGTATTCAGTAAAGACAGCAGAAGCATAAAATGGAGTAAAAATAGCCTCTTCAACAAATGTGTTGGGAGATCTTGACAGTTACATGCAAAAAGATGAAACTCAACCACCATCTTAAACCATACACAAAAACAAACTCAAAGAGGATAAAAGACAAATATAAGTTGCAACACCATAAAAGTCCTAGAGGAGAACATAGGCAGGGAAATCTCAGCTATTCCATGCAGAAATATTTTCACCAATATGTCCCCCTAGAGCAAGGGGCATAAAAGAAAGAGTGAAAAATGGGACGTCATCAAAATAAAGAGTTTCTATGCATTTGTTCTTAGGCCATTACCAGACTCTTTTGATTACAGTACAAACTCCCTTGTAGTATAGTTTTAATATAAGGCATTTTGATCCATCATACTTTGCTTTTCTTTCTCAAAATTGCTGAGGCTCTTTGGCATCATTTAGAGTTCCATATACATTTTTGAAATTTTTTTTTCAAAAATTTCACTGGTATTTAAAATGGGATTGTGTTGAATCTATAAATTCCTTTGGGTAGTATGGATGTTTTGATGATGTTCATTGTCCAATCCATTAACATGGAACATGATTCCATTTATTTGTGTCTTCCTTAATTTCTTTCTTTAATGTTGTGTATTTTTCTGGGTACAGACCTTTTTCCTCCTTGGTTAGCTTTATCTCTAGGTACTTTATTTTTTCTCATTGCTATAGCAAGTGGGATTTTTTTCCCTTGATTTCTGCTTCTGATACTTCATTGTTGGTGTACAAAAATGTCTTCTATTTCTGAATATTGACTTTGTATCCCACTGCTTTGCCAAATTCACTTATTAGGTCAAGTAGTTTTCTGATGGAGGATATAGGGTATTCTATGTACACTATCATGTCATGAATTTTAGTGTACACCTACTATCTGACAGTTACTGTAGTGGCAATGTAAAAACACATAATAGAGCACTTGTTCTTATGCACATTACTAAAAAATTTAAAGGTATTGATGCTAGCTTGGCACTTAAGCCACTGAAATAAAGAACGTAATGGAAATACAAAAAAATAATACTTCTTAGAGTAATGAAGGAAGAATGCTTCATACAATGGTGGAATATTAGCTGACACTTGATGGAAAAATAAGTCTTTTGGAGGAATAGGTGGACGCACCGTACCTCCTTGCACAACCAAGATTAGAACAACAATAATTTACAGACGGAATAACGCCCAGAACCGACAGAGGATTTATCTGAATGGAAGTCAGACAGCCAAGAAGTTGAAGTAGACACGTTCATCCAGACTGGTAGGAGAAGACCAGCGGGCGGATGCGGGGCTGGCGCGGGTCCGCGGCGCGCAGAGGTCGGGGAAAGTTTGGTGCGAAATCGGCGTCAGCCATCCGGGGTGCAAGAACGCAGCAGTGATCCCTGAGTACGCAAGCTGTGGCTGGCAGACCCAGAGGGGCAGCGATTGTGGACCAGGGCAGAACTCACAGCCCGGGAGCCCAGAGAAGGGTCTGAGCCCAGGAGAACGGAACTACCACCATTGTTCCCTCCTGTCCCCACTCCCACCCCTGCCCCCACATATAACCTCACAATCTAGTGACTGGGGTGCCCAGCCCCGGTGAACACTTAAGGCTCCGCCCCCCGCCGTAACAAGAGCGACCAGACCGGAAAAAAAAAAAGGACAGGGAAAAATATGTTTTCAACACAGCAGATCAGTCCCCCAGGACTCATCCTCATCCTTCTGAGCAGCCAAGAAATAGCCAATCTATCAGATGCGTAGTTCAAAACACTGGTGATCAGAAAGCTCACAGAATTGATTGATTTTAGGCACAATTTAGATGAAAGGATGCAGGTTACCATAAAAGAGATACAGGAAGATACGCAGAGGAGGGCCAATAGTGAAAGGAAGGAATCTGAGTCTCAAAACAATACAGTGGACCAGAAGGAAGATAGAATCAACCAAGTAGGAAAGCATGATGAAATAAGAATTCAAAAAATCGAGGAAAAGCTTAAGAGCATCCAGGACACCTTTAAACATTCCAATATCCGAATTATAGGGGTACCAGAATTGGAAGGGGAAAAGCAACAAATTGAGCACGTATTTGAACAAATAATAAAGGAGAACTTCCCCAATCTGGCAAAGGGAATAGTTTTCCAAGAAATCCAAGAACCTCAGAGAGCCCCAAAGAAGTTGGACCCAAGAAGAAACATACCAAGGCACATCATAATTACATTAGCCAAGGTAAAAACGAAGGAGAGAATCCTAGAAGCAGCAAGAGATAAGGGGACAGTAACCTACAAAGGAGTTCCCATCAGACTGTCAGCTGATTTCTCAAAAGAGACCTTACAGGCAAGAAGGGGCTGGAAAGAAATATTCCAAGTCATGAAAGACAAGGACCTACATCCCAGATTGCTCTATCCAGCAAAGCTCTCATTTAGAATGGAAGGGCAGATAAAGCACTTCTCCAATAAGGTCACATTAAAGGAGTTCATCATCACCAAGCCCTTATTTTATGAAATGCTAAAGGGACTTATCTAAGAAAAGAAGATAAAGAAAAGACATGTATAGTAAAAGGACAGCAAACTCACAAATATTAACAACCACACCTAAAGCAAAACCAAAAGAAACTAAGTAAACAATTAGAACAGGAACAGAACCACAGAAATGGAGGTCACATGGAGGGTTAGCAGCAGGGGGCTGGGAGGAAGAGAGAGGGGGAAAAGGTATAGAGAATAAGTAGCATAGAATGTAGGTTGAAAATAGATAGGGGGAGGGCAAGAATAGTACAGGAAATGTAGAAGCTAAAAAACTCATAAGTGTGACACATGGACATGAACTAAAGGGGGGAAACATGGGTGGGAGGGGGGTACAGGGTGGAGGAGAGAGAAGGGGAGAAATGGGACAACTGTAATAGCATAATCAATAAAACATATTTTTAAAAAAAGTCTTTTAAGTGGGTAGAAAAGAGAGAAAAGTCATACTAGGCAGAAAAATCAACATAAGCATAAAAGAAAAATATGTATACATGTATGATGAAATCTGAGAGGAATGAACAGTCCTGTGTTCCCTATTTCATGAGACATAAAGGATGTGACAGAGTGATGCAAATGAAGGTAGAAACACTGGCTTGTGCTAAATTGGGAAAGGCATTGAATGCATTACTGAGAAGTACATAATAGCTAATTTTTGTATATTTTATTGACTATGCTATTACAGTTTTCCCATTTTTTCTCCTCTCTATTCCCTCTCTTCTCTGAACACCCCCACACCCCAGCATTCCCCCGACCCTTAGTTCATGCCCATGGGTTATCCATATAAGTTCATTGGTTTCTCTGTTTTCTATACTAGTCTTAGCCTACCCCTGTCTATTTTATGCCTACCAGTTATGCTTCTTATTCCCTGTACCTTTTTCCCCTCCCCCTCCCCACTGGTAACCCTTCATGTAACATCCATTTCTGTGATTCTGTTCCTGTTCTAGCTGTTTGCTTAGTTTGTTTTTGTTTTTTAGGTTTAGTTGATGATAGTTATGAGTTTGTCATTTTAGTGTTGATAGTTTTTTAGCTTGTTCTATTTCTTAATTAAATCCCTTTAACATTTCATACAATAAGGGCTTGGTGATGATGAACTCCTTTAACTTTACCTTATCTTGGAAGCACTTTATCTGCTCTTCCATTCTAAGTGATAGCTTTGCTGGATAGAGGAAACTTGTATGTAGGTTTTTGCCTTTCTTGACTTCTAATACTTCTTTCCAGCCCTTTCCTGCCTACAAAGTTTCTTTTGAGATATCAACTTATAGCCTTATGGGCACTCCTTTGTAGGTAACTGTCTCCTTTCCTCTTGCTGCTTTTAAGGCTCTCTCTTTACCATTAATCTTGGGTAACTTAATTATGATGTGCCTTGGTGTGTTCCTCCTTGGGTCCAATTTCTTTGGGCCTCTGGGCTTACTGGGCTTCCTGGAAGTCTATTTCCTTTGAAAGATTGGGGAAGTTTTCCTTCATTATTTTTTTCAAATAATTTTTCAATTTCTTTCTCTTCCTCTTCTCCTTCTGTCAACCCTATAATTTGGATGTTGAATGTTTAAAGTTGTCCCGGAGGTTCCTAAGCCTGTCCTCATTTCTTTGAATCCTTGTTTCTTCATTCAGTTCTGGTTGAATATTTCCTTCTTCCTTCTGCTCCAAACCATTGATTTGAGTCCTGATTTCCTCCCCTTCACCTTCAGTTCCCTGTACATTTTTCTTTAATTTCACTTTGCACAGCTTTCACTTGTTCCTCTATTTTGTGGCCATACTCAGCCACTTCTGTGAGTATCCTGATTACCAGTATTTTGAATTCTGCCTCTGATAGATTAGCTATCTCTTCTTCACTTAGTTCTATTTTTTGAGCTTTGGTCTGTTCTTTCAATTGGGCCATATTTATTTTCCTCAACTCACCTGTTATGTTGCAAGTGGTGGAGACTTAGGTATTCACAAAGGCAGGGCATCCCATGTCACTGAGTTGTGGTTCTGTATGTGGGGGGAAGGTCAGAGAGAGAAAAATGCTGCTTTCTCAACTTTCAGTCACTTCCCCCACTACCCACATGCAATTTTGGCCCTTCTGGTGATGATTCCCAGGTGGGTGGGTTTGTATATGTTCTAGGTCCCTGTGGGTCTGTCCAACTAACTCTCTTGTGAGGCCGGGAGTTTCTCTCACCACTGCAACCCCATAGATTTTTACAAACAGAGGTTTTGAGGCTTTATTTCCCCATGTGGAACCCTGGGTTGTGCAACCTTTCTTGCTCCCCAGTTTTTCCTCCCACTTTATCTTCATGCAAATGTGAGATCACCCAGTTCACCAACCACTATCTTGCTTCGTGTCCTCTCTACCCCGTCTGTCTGTCTCCACCCCTCCTACCAGTCTGAATGAATAACTCCTTGGTTTTCAGACTCCCATGTAGTTTGTTTCTCTAGCAGGTTTTTTTAAAATATGTTACTGTCCTTCTTTTGGTTATGCAAGGAGGCAGAGTGTATCTGCCTAAGCCTCCCTCTTGGCCAGAAGTCTAAAATTGACCCTTAAACAACACAAGAGTTAGGTGCTCCAAATCTGGCACAGTTGAAGATCCACATATAACTTTTGATGCCCATGAAACTTAGGTTGTCCTTCAGTAATTGCAGGGAATTGATTCCAGAACCCATACCCCCACAGATAACAAAATCAATGTATACTCAAGTCCTCTATATAAAATGATGTAGATAAATGCATACAGTTGGACTTCCACATCTGCAGATTCCCTACTATGGATCAAAAAGAATACAGGTTTTATTTTTTATTGAAAAAAATCTGAGTCCACGAAAAAATCTGTGCTTTATTGAAAAAAATTGAGTCCACTAAAAATTACTGGACTCACTCAATTAAAACCCAGGTTGTTTGATAGTCATGTATAAATAAATTAACATGGCTCTTTTATGACATGGTCCCAGC